>NW_024423344.1:25803206-25891318 GCF_017311325.1 Ursus maritimus | reverse complement strand
GTACTGGGCCGTGATGAGCTCCTACCACCATTGATGAGGCAAAAGGAAAATCTATCTTGGGTCAAGCGAAGCTGGCACTTTGCTAGTATCAAAGTTCATATTCTTAGTAATATTGGCACTATATCCAGTTGGTGGGTATAGAAGATAGATTCCAAATTTCATATTTTTAGGGTGTTTTTATATATTTTTTCTTTTTACTACTAAAGCAAGTTTGAATACGTTGTATGCTGAACTCCGTGTTAGGATGTACTGCTATACCATCCACTTTAAAGATTTTTTTAACATTAAGTGGCAGTTCATGGTATCAACCTTTGATAAGGTGGTCATTGCATCAGTGAGTCATTATAAAATGTAGTTATTAGCAATGAGCCATATAGTAATCTTTGGAAAGATTTTGTTTTCATAAAAGTAAAGATTGACTATAATCTATCATATTACATTATTTGAATGTTTCGTGAATTTTTTCCACCATGGGAGTGTATCAGACTGAATGGAGGCACCTGCATAGTTTTTAAAAAACATATTCAATAATATAGTATAATATCAGCTATAGAAAGAGTATAAAGCTTTTGTTATTTTTATCAGAAGGAGGCTTTAAATTTTTTAAAAGATTGAGAAACATAACATTCAATGAGAATGCCTAAGAGGTTACATAATCAAGACGGTCTATAAAAATTTTAAATCCAATATAATGTTGAAATGTTTTCAAAGTTTTACCTGGTGAAATATATAAACATAAGCCTGGTATTTCACTGTAACAGTTGAGATTCCTTGAATACAATTTTTAGGATAAATGTAAGGAAAGATTTTCTACAAAAATTGAAAGAGGGGGTAGAAAATGGCATATATGTATTTGTAAAACTATATCCCTGCATTTGATCAGAAAGAACCCACCTTGGGGCGCCTGGGTAGCGCAGTGGTTAAAGCGTCTGCCTTCGGCTCAGGGTGTGATCCCGGCGTTCTGGGATCGAGTCCCACATCGGGCTCCTCCGCTGGGCGCCTGCTTCTTCCTAACCCACCTTGCATTTACCCCCAAAGCCTTTTCCACCCACCTATGGCACATAAATAAATTTACATATACAGTTGACCCTTGAACAATGCGGGGGTTAGGGTCACTGACTTCCCGTCCCCTTACACACACACACACACACACACACACACACAGAGTCCAATCCATGTATAACTTTTGACTCCCCCCAAAACTTAACTTGATTGGAAGCCTTTCTGGTAATATAAACAATCAATTAACACATATTTTAAATGTTATATGTATTATATACTATATTCTTACAATAAAGTAAGCTAGAGAAAAGAAAATGCTGTTACAAAAATAATTCTACAAGGAAGAGAAAATACATTTACAACATTGTATTGCGTTTATTGAAAAAAAAAAATCCACCCTGGGGCAATAAACTGAAAAAATCCACACAGTGCAAACCTTTGTTGTTCAAGGGTCAACTGTATGTAAAATACATATGTAATCATCTCTTGATATCTGAACTCCCACTTTGTACATGGAGCTCTTCTAAGCATTAAATTCAGATTTATCTCTTTAGGTCACAGACTATCTGGGATGTAATACCTACCATACTTGCCATTCAGAAAGCATTTTTTTAGAATGCTCCTTCCATGAAAGCTTGGCCCTGAAAATTCTTGCCTTACCTATCGGATATGACCTGTTAGGTTTCTCTGTAAGTGGTTTTCTTCTTCCTTAAATCTTCATTACATTTCTGAAACTACTGGTTCATATAGGTCAGCATTTTCCAAAGCAAGTTTTGAAACACTAATCTTGGGGCACCTGGTTGGCTCAGTCAGTTAAGCATCTGCCTTCAGCTCAGGTCATGATCCTGGGGTTCTGGGCTCCCTGCTTAGTGGGAAGTATGCTTCTCCCTCTGCCTCCCCCTGCTTGTGTTCATGCTCGCTCTCTCTTTCTTGCTCTCTCTCAAATAAGTAAAATCTTTTTAAAAAAGAAAAAGAAACACCAATCTTGTGAGAGTCTTCTTGAAAAAAGAAGTTATGTGAAAAGATTATGTGTTAAAAGAACTTGTCGGTTCTGATTGTATCCTCTTCAAAATGGACACTTTACTATATTGAAATTGGGGACCTTGAAAATTGTTTAATCCTATATTTTGCAAACGTTTGAACATTAAATTCCCCTTCCCCCATCCTTTGGAGTAGTAAAAGCAAACTTTGGGAAATAATGGGTTGTCAAAGTAGGATTTATAGGAGGCCCCATGGGGTGGGGAATATTGGAACTTGTATTTACCTTGTTTTTCACATAATAAAAGAAAGAAATTGAGCTTTAGAAATATTGTGAGGATTGACCTTACCACCCTATGCAGTCCCTGTGCTAGTCAGCCATTTTCAGCAGAAGAGTAGAAATTTTGCAGCACGGATGGATTGACATTGGTACTTCCAACGTTTGGTACTTCACGTTTTCATTTGCCTTCAGCTTTTTAGGTATGGTGCTAAATTCAGAGGTTTATAGATTATAGTACCTATTATTAGCTAAATCCAATCTTAAAAAAAGTGAACAAATGGTTTTAAAGGTTCCTGCAAAGAAACCATAAAGATAATATATTAGTAAAGCAAATATATGTGAACAAGAAAGTGGAAAAACTGACACTTCTATTTTAAAAATGACCTCTTTATCAGTCATAGTGTGAGATAGAAACAGTGATGATGTAATCCGATGTGACAAGTACTCTTGGCCCTTCCAAAAAGGAAATTAGCAATCATTTTAAATGTGGCTTGTCATCCCCTGTCTTTAGTGATGATTCAGTTAGCGTCTATCGTGGAAACAAAACAGCTCTAGATTTTCAAGCAGAAAGGGATTTAATGTAGGGAATTGGTTACAAATGCTTTACGAATACAAAATGGAAGGGCTGGAGAGGGAGATTGGTTACCAGAGATAAGGAAGCTGCTGCTGCTGGAGGTGTACAGAACGCACACAAAAAGAAAAAAAATCTCCCTTCCTTCTACTTTCATTCTCCCATTGGCAGAACCCCAGCTGGAAACCAGCTAGGAAGGGAGTCTTAGAAATGTAGCCTGTAGGTCCCCTGCTGCTGGCATCACCAAGGCCTGGAGCTGAAGGCTTATTGAAGATAACTGACATAATGACCCTTAACCTTCGTGTGTGTTGGACCTTAAGTCATATTAGCTATTGCTGGTACAGAGTTACTACAGTTTGCAATTCACTTAAAAACTAAGCATCCAGAATGTGAAGCAGATTGCTGTATTTTGAGAACAAAACCAAAACGTATTTTGTAATTTTGACAAATTAAAACTTACCCTTAAAATAATGTTTTAATTTCATCTCCTTAACTTTTTGTGTGTGTGCTTTAAAATATCCATGCATATTAATACAGAAGTACCTTTTGACAGTTTACCAATTGATACACATTGAGTTAGCTGGTATGTGAGATTGCTTCCAGCTCCCTCCATTTCTGATTGCAAGTAAAGGTTCTTCTGTATGTGGTTTTTTGGCTTTGTGGACATCATCATCTAGCATCTACAGCATTCTCATGTGTAGCCTACATCATCATCTAGCATCTACAGCATTCTCATGTGTAGCCTACCCTCGTAGGACTTTTCTCGTAAGGAATTCTGTCTTCTATTATCTAGATAGTGTTTGTCAATGTTAGCTATACTCTAGAATACCCTGGGAAGCTTTTTAAAAAGAAAAATAACCTCCAGAGATTGATTTTAATTGATCTACTGTGGAAGCCAGCTATCTTAAAATTTTTCAAGTTCCCTGGGTAGTTGTAACATGCAGCCACTGACTCAGAGATGGGAACTTCATAGTTCTGTCTGCCATCTTGTTGGGGGTAGGGGCAAAAATGATACCCGAGAGGAGACCAAGAAGTCTCTTTCCATGAAACCTAAGGTTTTTAAAAAGAACTCGTCTTTTATTGTCTTTATCATCCTCTCTTTCCCCTAGCTTTAAAAAAGATTTCTCTTCCCCTTCTTTTTCCTGGCAAGAACTCTTGGTCAGAAAGTGATAGAGAATTCGAGGAGCTTAATTAGAAAATTATTGTTGGAGGAAGTCAGATGATTACATAAAATCTTGAGGTTAACTGTTTTTATGCACACTGTTTCCTCCAGTGTGGCAACCAACTTTGGTGTTCAGAATGAAGGTTGTTGGGTTTGTTTTTGTTGTTGTGGTTTTGGTTTTGGTTTTTTAGTTACACGTATAAATTTAGAATTTTGCTCACTGGATAATAGATGCCTACAGGACTGTATCATAAAGGCTTTTCAGCAGTATTTGCCTAGTATTAGTTCTGTCCGTTTGTCCAGTTTTGTCCAATTTGTTCATTTGAATTTACACCAAGAACTCAGTGACTCTAAAGAATTAATTTCCTCCCAAAAGATAACAACACCCTAGACAGAAATAGAAGCATTAGGGGTGAGGAGGATCTTTTGTAAGAATTTAAATGCAAACCATGATATTCAAGGCTGTCATGCTCCCTTCAAAAGTTAAAAGCTTCCACAAGGACTGCCTTGACAACGCAGTCAAAGTATTTCTGCAAACAACAATCTAGAAATTTACAGACATCTGTATTACAATATTTTAATTGGCGGTGGGTGGCTTTTATAATTTTAGTCTGTGATTAAGGTTTCAGTAATGATGGTTGAATATCTCTATACCACCCCACAATGGATTTTCAACATCTAGTTGCATTTTAGTCTTGAATAATTTGTTTTCTGTTGTAAAAGAAAAATTAATTGTGTATGATAGATTTTTTTTGGATTGTAAAATTTTTAATTGGAGACTAAATTTAAAGTCCTTTCTGAATTGACAATTATTTCTATCCAGCTGATTATGCAGTTGATCTATGGTCACTGGGGCAGATATAATAGCGGTAATTAAACTTCCCATAATAGCCATTTCTAGTCCAGTAACTGTCCCACTAATATTTTGTGGTGGCTGCTAACAAGTGAGGTACGTGACTGTTTTGGGTAGCATCGTTTTCTTACCACGCTGGTGCGCCACTACAAAACAAAATGCCAAAGGCAGAAGAGCTAAAGAGAGAAGAGATAGCATTATCGCAACACTGTAGTCTTCTCCTTAATAGACTAGTTCATAGCATTTGTAGTTTATTTGTAGAATTAATTTTATCAGTAGTGCAATATTGTAAGTACAATATTAAGATGGCCATTTCTATGCTGTTTAGTTTTAAAAAAGAAAAGCTACCTCAGAACTTTAGTTTTGTCCTGAGTATAAGGTTAGTCATTAGTAATTTAATGACCAAGTTTACATAATTATGCATTTATGCATATGTGTGTGTGTTTAATTTTAATTATACATATATCCATTGGAACTACTTGCTACTACAGAGCAGAATTTAGAGTATGAGTCTGCCTTGAACATTATCAAAAAAGATTTAATGCTATACTGTAAAAAATTTTGTTTTAAAACAGTCTTTGCTATGGGTTATCCTGCAGTATGGGCCCTGAGGACATTAAATTTTGCCATTTGCCTTTTGTTTTTAAATAAGTGTAGAATTAAATTTCTAGTACTTTAGTTTCTTTAATAAGGGATCATATTGCCAATTTGTTGTTGCTCTTATTATTTTATATGCCTGGGTTTTCAGATTATACTTTTAAGTGTTTTTATTCCACTAATCAAAAGTAAAGTTAGATTGCACTGCCCCCAGGTATTGAGCCATCAACAGACACAGTTAACACAGAACATTTCTAGTCTGCTTTCCCCCAGATCTAAAGTAGGAAAGCACCAATGTTGAATACAGTAATTTTGAGATTGAAGTAAAGTTCCTTTCCAACTCATTCTAAATTCTTACTTTTGATTCAGGCCCTCTTGGATCTGGCATGTGGCTCTGGGATTGGGACAACTTGGTAACACTTAGAAGGCTTTTCTTTCCACTACCAATTAGAGTGTATGCCCTCTCTGAAGTGGGCCATCTGGCTTTACCAGCAGATTTCTTTATAGATCTCCCTCAATTTTTGGTGGGGTTTCCGTCAAAATTGACAATATCTTAAGTCAAAATGCATTTAATACACCTAACCTACCAGAACACCATAGCTTAGACTAGTCTACCTGAAATGTGGTTAAGAATATTTACATCAGCCTGCATTTGGGCAAAATCATTGAACGCCAAGCCCCTTCCATAGTGAAGTGTTGAAGATCTCATGTAATGTACTGAGTACTGTTGTGAAAGTAGTAAAACAGAATAGTTTTAAGTTTGGTGATAGCATGGCTGACCGGGGAGCTCCAGCTGGCTGCCGCCGTGCAGCACCGCGAGAGAGGATTGTACAGCATATTGCTAGCCCGGGAAAGGATCCAGATTCAAAAATCAAATTATGGTTTCTATTGCATGCATATTGCTTTCGCACCATCATAAAGCTGAAAAATCCTAAATCGAACCATTGGAAGTTAGGGATCCTCTGTATTTGAAAACATTTTTCCTATTAATCTTCCTAGCTTCTCCAAGCATTTCACACAAGGAAGAGTCTACAAAGGGTGGAAGCTGAATATACCATCGGTTCTCTTTACTGTTTCCTGAATTTAACTCTTCCTCCTTCTCTCAGCATAAAGTAAAGCTGGAACGGGAGGACACGCAAAGTATCATACAACTGTGGCTTCATGCAGAGTACAAAAGCCTAATACTGGACCTTTGCGATGTCCTCACTTCCTTTGTATTATTTTTCTTGAGGACCTGTGGCCTCTAGCCCACATTGCACTTAAGCGTGTGGGAAGGCTGTAGGCTTTCCTCACCCTTCCTTAATCTGATTCTGTCTCCCTTTATTTTTCTAGATCCAGGTTAAGTTTTTCTTATGCCACACCAGACTAGAGAAAAGGATTACAGTAACTTCATCTGGTCCAAGCTGTTCTCTCTTTCTCTCTTTTTTAGCAGTCACCTTTTCTGGATTGTTCATCTTAATGCAAAACATGAAACTATTCAAATGAGTTGCAACAGTGGAAAGAAGTTTCAGGATGCAAACTAAGTGCAGTTGTAAACAGCAAATATATATATATTAGATATTGGTCAGTAAAGCAGAGTTTAAAATATTAATCCTTTAAGGCATTGCATGATATTTCTCTATTTAATCCAAACACCCTCCTGCTTGGATTTGTGGGTCTTGTCCTGCCCTATCATGCTTGCTTTCTCCCTGATGTAGCTGTTCTCTTCTCTCCTTCTTTTTCTTTCCCTCCCTCCCTCCCTCCCTCCCTTCCTTCCCTCCTTCCTTCCTTCCTTCCTTCCTTCCTTCCTTCCTTCCTTCCTTCCTTTTTTTAAGTAAGTTCCACTGCTAACATGGGGCTTGAACTGATGACCCCGAGATCTAGGGTCATACACACTACCAACTGAGCCAGCCAGGCACCCCACTTCTATCCTTCTTTTGACCCTAAAGAGAGAAAATTCTTGAATGTACCTCAGGTCCATCCCTTTTAGTCTTTGCTATCTCTTCAGCCTCCTTTCTCACTGAATTGGAATAGCCACTCTACTTTTGCCTTTGTACTTAAATGCATGTTTTCGTCTGTTTTTCCATCTTCCCCACTTTGGGAAGACTTGGATTTTCTCCTTGGTCATGGGCTGCTCTGGTCTGTCACCTCTCCAGTCTTGCTTCTAGCTCTTCTACTCACTCTGGTCTTCTCTAATAAATCCCCTGTCGCTGTCCATAGTTGTTTCTGTCATGCTCTTGCCACCCCGAGAGTCTTGAGTCTGGCCACATTCCTCCCCAACAACATAGCCCTTTGCCATGCATTTTCACCTTTCTCAGCATCAACTTGTCCAAAGGTGACTCTGTGCTCTGCTGTTGCTGTATTTAAAATGTGTGCGCACACACACACACCACATTTTTCTTAACCATTTTTCTATTGATGGACTCTTAAGTTGACCCATATCTTGGCTATTGTAAATAATGCTGCAATAAACATAGAGATGCATATTTTTTTTTGATTTGGTGTTTTCATTTTCTTTGGATAAATAACCAGTAGTGGAATTATTGGATCATATGGTATTTCTGTTTTTAATTTTGAGGAACTTCCATGCTGTTTTTCATAGCGTACTAATTTACATTCCCACCAGCAATGCATGAGAGTTCCCTTTTCTCCACATGCTTGCCAACAGTTGTTATTTCTTGCCTTTTTTATTTTAGCCATTCTGACATTTAGTATAAGGTGATATCTCATTGTGGTTTTAGTTTGTATTTCGCTGATGATTAGTGATGTTGAGCATCTTTTCTCGTGTTTGTTGGCCATGTGTTTGTTTTTGGAATAATGTCTACTCCTGTCCCCTTCCCATTTTTTTAAATGAGATTGGGGTGGGGGTTTTTTGGTGTTAAGATGAAAAAATTCTTTATATATTTTGGATACTAACTCCTTATTGGATATAATTTGCAGATATCTTCTCCCATTCAGTAGGTTGCCTAATAAAATGTAATTTTTTTTTTCCAAATGGTCAAATCTCTGGATCAAATCTCTCTTTTAGTGCCACTGCTTTCAAACTGGGGTGCATAAAGGCACACAAAACTACAGGACAAACATACCACTTGCTCCTAGAGTGTCATTTTTATTTGAATGAGAGATATTTTATTTTTGTATTACAAATAAAGGTGTATTATGCAGGTGAATTTAGAGTTCACATGAATTTTAAGATAAAATGGGGATTTTGGAAAAACAGTTTGCTTGTACCTGAGTACTAAGTATGTATTTACCCTTTTCTGTTAGTAAGCTTACTTCATGTTATGGGAGAAGAAACAAGCTCAAGGTCACACAGGGTCAGGAGAAGAAAATGCTTCACTACCCACGTTCTTTTCCTTTTACCAGTGCTTCTCAAACTTTGCATTTCCTATAGAACCTCCTCTATAATTTGCCCGCCTTTTAATTCCGTGCCTATCCGGAAAAACCTCAATTTTGAAAGATGTCACCTACCAAACTGCATCTGTTAAAGAAACTATTTTACGTATTTGGGGTAATCAAAAACAAAAACTGCAAGTTGGACTTTCTGATCAACATGACCTAATCAGTAGCCACACTGAATTGTTCTAATTTGGCAAACGA
This sequence comes from Ursus maritimus, assembly GCF_017311325.1. Taxonomy (NCBI): domain Eukaryota; kingdom Metazoa; phylum Chordata; class Mammalia; order Carnivora; family Ursidae; genus Ursus; species Ursus maritimus. The sequence continues at coordinate 25,882,296 of NW_024423344.1, read as the reverse complement.
AGGCTATTTGGGGGCAAATGGAGACATTGTATAAAGCCTTAGAAAAGAATGAAGGCAGTTTATGGGCAGGCTTTAATACCTTCGTAGATCCTTCAAGGTCTGAGGAACCCTGGGAGCAGTGAAGACCCAGGTTCTCAACCCACTGCTCTTTAATCTGCTGCCTTGCAACTTGAAATTAATCATTTTTGGGGGTGACTAAAAAGAGAATGCCTGTATTTTAGAGTGAGCATGTTGGATTGATGCCTTTATTACTTTTGCTGTTTGCACCTAGATTGAATATGAAAGGAAAAAGAAAGAAGATGGAAAACGAGCTCGAGCTGATAAACAACATGTTTTAGACATGCTATTTTCGGCATTTGAGAAACATCAATATTATAATCTTAAGGACTTGGTGGACATCACAAAACAGCCTGTGGTATGTATTTGCTCACATTGATCCTTTAAATATATCCTGCTTCATTTAGATGATGTTACCGAAGAGAAGGGTATCATATATGAAGTAGTTCACACACACCTATGCTAATGTCAGGGTTTATTTTCAACACTCAGAAAAGATGTCTTACTATTGATCATTGACATTAAGCCTGAAGTCTTTGTTTATATCATTTCTAGTCTTTATTCCCCTAGCTCCCTCCAAAAAACATTCAACTTCTTTTGTTTATTTGAAAATGTGCCCCCTAAAAGAACCATATTCTTTTAGGAGTCATACTGATCTGTCATGATGAGGGTGTTTATCCCTGTCTGGTGGGCTATTCTCTAATGGATTTTTTTTTTTTAATCAGAATTTACCTAGCACTAGCATTAGGTCCTGTTTAACTTGAGCTGGACTGCCCCACAGTGCTTGTTGAGATTGTGGTTGGGTTGGCCTTTTCTCCATTTTTAAGGAAAAATTTAATAAATCAGTGTTTTAGAAAATTTATGTTTGTTCTATAGATAATTTTTGTCCCTGCTCCAGACTTTTGTGCCTATTTGCTAACAATTTGTTATTTCTAATCCGTTTAAAATACTGGTAACAAATAAGGAATCCACATCCCTTTTCTCCAATGCATTTCCTTCCATTTAACTTTCTTAACATTAGCAAAGCAGCGAACTGAATTATGACAGTATTTATTTACAGGGTTTTAAAAAATTAAATGGGATTTCTTTTATTTTCTGTCCTTTTATCTAGTTTTCATTATCATTTTTCCACCTTGCTAGTATATTCAGGAATATTGTCAGTTCTAACTCCTCCATTTATTTCCTTAAGAATATGTAACATGATAGCCAGTTTTAAAAAACATTTTAACATAACCAAGTAACAGTGTATTAAAGAGTTTGCTGTATGTTTTTTTCTGATTTATTCAAAGCTTTAGGAAATGATTTATGAGACCTCAGTATTGATTGTACAGTTTCCCACTTCTGCAGGAATTTCTTTACTGTTATACTTTTTAATTAAGAAATTAAATTCCAAAAGATCTAAATACTTTTTTTTAGTAGAGAAGAGCCAAGTGCTCATGCTGCAGTATTATCAGCTCCTCTTAATGACTTACTCTCTTCAGTATCAAAGCCTTAAAAACAGCATTTCAAACTATAACCAAAAAAAAGAGAAAGAAATAGAATAATTCATTAGGTAAGCCATGTTTTTTCTGCTTTTAATGAAGTTTATCCTTGTGAATGTAAACTTCATATATATTATGTATATGAGAAATACATATATGAGAAAAGGCCCTCTGGAAACTGAATGCAAGCAATATATTCTTACGGAATAAAATACATACAAAAATTAGATACGGGAAAATAAGTATTTGTAGAAAGGACATTCAGATGATATTAGAGAAAGCAATTTCTTTGCTTTCCAGTTCCTTAACTTGGAACAACATTGTTTTTAAAGTTTACTCATTTTACATCAAAGGAAAGGGATAACTAGTATTTCTCTCAGCTTTGGTTTTTCAGATAATTTTTATGTAGAGGTACTCAGTGAATCTCCCAAAATAGAACTTCTTAACTCATGGTCAGTAGATGCGTTTTATGAGATCCAGTAATCTCCTGAATATGTGCAAAAATATGTGGGTTTTTCTGGGGAGCAGATCCATAGTTAATATCAGATTCTCATAGAGGGCCTGGGAACCTCAAGGAGCTTGTGAACCACTAATCCACAAACTAAATTATTTTATAATAGTCTTATTATTTAGAGACTAAATTGTCTCAGCAAACATAAGGTTCTTGAAGACAGGGTTGTGTATTAGTCATATCCTTAAATATTTATACACTCTACAACATAAACATAGTAGAAATTCAGTAAATATTAGAGGAATTGATTTGAAAAAAAGGAAATGGCCCCATCTTCAGTATCCAAGGACTACCATGTTTTACTCCGATGGATTCAACAACAGGCCTCATGTCATTTATGGCAGGAGAGGGGGACAGTCTCAAGGAAGTGTGGAATGACAGGGTTATGGTTATCTCCCCCTAGAGGAGGGGGCAAGAAGTGGTCTGCATGGGTTCAGTTCTGCCATTTACCTACCCCATTGGGATCTGAGAAAGTTCCTTCCATTCCTAAAATTGAGGGAATTGGACTGGACGATTGTTGTGCTCCTTTCCAACCCTAAATCTGTGATTCTCTCCCTCCCCTATTTTATCTCCTCTCCACCTCCCTCTTGTATTTGAATTGAATTGACAGACCTCACCTAGAAAGTAGCCCAAGGCCAGCTCTCCTCCATGTAGGTAACTATCCCCTTTAAAACATTCACATTACATAAGTGAGTCTGCACTCATGGTCATTAGTACACCCTTACTAATCTGATTTTAATCTGAGCAATCCCAGGAGAATGAAGGAGAGTAGAGCATGAAGATCAGTGATCCAGGAAAAGGGCTTTCCTGGAAAGATGGAAAGAGCAGTGGTTTTGGAGTAATGGGATCTCCGTTCAAGTCCCAGCCCTGCCATTTAGACAAATAGTTCTGGACAGAGTATTTAAATACATTTAATGTTTAATACAAACAAATTTTTGAGCCCCCTTGTAAAAGAAAGATCTTGTTTGTATTAAACACTTCTTTAGTATATGCATTTAATGACTTTCTCTCATTTTCTGGTGGTCCCCAGTGCCCCCTTTGATAATAGATTTCTAACCATGAAGTCTATCACTTTAACACATTCTCTTTGTCATTAACATGACTACTATACTCTTAAGTTACCATCTGCTTTCTGACCTTTAGAATGTCATTTTTTAAAAAAGATTTTATTTATTAGAGCAAGAGTGAGAGCATGAGCAGGAGAAGGAGGGAGACGGAGAAGCAGACTCCCCACTGGCAAGGAGCCCAATGAGGGTCTGGATCCCAGGATCCTGGGATCATGACCCAAGCCGAAGGCAGACGCTTAACCGACTGAGGCACCCAGGCGCCCCTAGAGTGTCATTTTTGGCACATTCTGAATGAACCTGTGGTATTATTCTTGTTTTTGCAATTCTTTCCTCTCTGTATTCTTTCTAAAAGCCTTCACTGCTGTAAGCAAAATTACTGATCAGAGAAACTGTCCTTATGGGCAGACTTTTTCTCTCATTGGTCAGTATGTGACTTGCATTAACAATCAAGGAGTTAAAGTTACTCATTAAGGGCAAATAAGCCAATTTTAAAAGGCCAAGCTCTGATAACTAATGTGAAGTCAGAAACATGGTACCCATTAAAAGGGGTGTTTTTATATGGTTTAAAATTGGGCTTTTAAGCCCTCCTTAATGTGAAATACTAGAAGAAGCCCATTATTTTTCCCCTGCAGTCTTTGATCTTTCACCTTGAATTTGTTATGTGTAGTCTTTATATTTTATTATATCTTTAAAATAGAAGCTTACACAGCATTTCCTTCAAAATTTAAATCCTTTGAAACTTTATCTAATTGCTCCCTTTGAAACACCAAACTGCCAAGACCACTTTGAGCCCTGACACCCTGTTCTCTAGCATAGCAGCCATTTCCAGTGTTCCTTGAACCACATCTTTCTGCTAAAAGTATCATTGAAAATTAGCCCCGATTATAAGTGAACCCCTAATCTCCTTGTGCTGTATCCACCCAATTTCCTGGCACGATCCAGGGAAGTTTATATTTAATTATTGATGATCCCTTCTAAATCAACAGTCCCCAGTCATGTGAGTCCCGGAGACCATTGCTTAATTCAAATATGTCATCAAGCAACTTGCATGTTTTTTATTAAAGTAAGTTCAAATTAACAGGAAAAACTGGGCAAAGACTCAGATGGCTTTGACTTTGAAGCAATTAGTGCCCATACTTCAAGTTCCTCAGCACTAAATAATGCTCAATAGGTAGTTTTATTTGCACATAGTGGTCTTTCAGTAAACAAAGCCATTGCAGCAATAAGGCAGTATTAACCTAATGCTGAGGATTTGTTTCTGGATACACTTAAATAAAGGCATGAGTAGAAGTAATTTAAGCAAAATTTGACTTCAATAAGGTACAAGAAGATAGGCTTTTTTGAAGGATAAAATGGCTAGACAATTTGACCTACTGAATGTTTCTCCTGTCAAAAAACAAAATTTTATTGATAAGTTTATGATGTTATAGGGGTGTCTGGCTGGCTCATTTGGTGGAGCATGTGACTCTTGATCTTGGGGTCGTGAGTTTAAGCCCTATGTTGGGCATAGAACTTACTTAAAAAATACGCAAAGTTTGTGCTATTACAGATCTGTGAATTCGTTGAGACTCTTTCAGTTGCAGAGAATAGAAATTTAATTCAAACTAGCTTAAACAAAAATAAAGTTTATTGTGGGGCGCCTGGATGGTGTCCGACTCTTGACTTTGGTCAGGTCATGATCTCAGGGTTATAAGATTGAGCCCCATATCGGGCTCTGTGCTGAATGTGGAGCCCACTTGAGATTCTCATATTCTCTCTCTCTCCCCCCTCCCCCTCTCCCTCCCTCCCTCCCTCCCTCCTTCCCTCTCTCCCTCCCTCCCCACTCTGTCTCTTTTTTTTTTTAAAGATTTTTTTTTTAATGTGACAGAGAGACAGCCAGCAAGAGAGGGAACACAGCAGGGGAGTGGGAGAGGAAGAAGCAGGCTTCCAGCAGAGGAGCCCGATGTGGGACTCGATAACGACTGCGCTACCCAGGCGCCCCCCCACTCTGTCTCTTAAAAAAAAAAAAAAAATAGAATTTATTGGCTGGCTCATGTAGCAGGAAGTTCAGGAATGCATCTAGCTTTAGCCATGACTAGATCCAGCTAACTAATATTATTTAGTTAGACCTGTCTCTTCCCATCTTTCCGCATCTCTCCTCATTGTTTTTTGTGTGTGTGTGTGTGTGTGTGTGTGTGTGTGTGTGTGTGTGTGTTGTCTTTACTCTTAGGCTGGATCTTGCCATGTGGTAGCCGAAATGACCTCCTCAGACACCTCACAGCTAGCAACCCCTAAGCATAAAGTGAATATTTGTCCTGATAAAATCCCTAGGGAAGATTTTTAATTGAGCTGGTAGGGGTTGGTATGCCCATTCCTGAACCAAGAAGTTGGGGTTAGGGGTACTCTGCCAGGCAGGGCCTACTGCCTTTCCCACCTTTGTGCCATGTCGCCTGGTATGGAGTTAGCATCTAGTCAGTATTAGTCATTTTATTGTTATCTCAAATTTTGTATGTTCAGAACAGAACTCTGATTTCTCTTCCCTTCCAAAGACTTCCCAGACTTCCCCATTTCAGTAAGTGACACCATCATTCCCTAAATTGTTACAGCCAGACAACTGTGTTCCTGTTTCCTCTTCATGACATATATATTATAAATTATGATACGTATATATCATATAAATTATATACATATATCTGTGTGTGTGCGTGAGTATATCTGACTCAGGATACTTGTAAACCCAGAGAAGGAGTTGCCCAGTAACTTGACCCCACTTGTGCTGACTTCAGTCTAGGAATCTCTCTTACCGCATTGCCTCTTCTGTATTCACACATGTGCATGTGTATATAGGCAAGCAAGGAAAATATTTTTCTGACAGTAGGAACCACTTTTTAATAGGAAAAAACAAAAAACTGTCTCTCTCAGCAGGCTTTCTCCTTAAGAATTATCATTGGGGCCCCTGGGTGGCACAGTCCATTAAGCATCTGACTCTTGATTTCTGCTCAAGTTATATCTCAGGGTCTTGAGATCGAGCCCCAGGTTGGGCTCTGCGCTCAATGCAGAATCTGCTTGAGATTTTCCCTCTCCCTCTCCATCTGCCCCTCCCCCTGCTCATGCTTGCTCGCTCTCTGTCTCTCTCTCAAATAAATAAATAAATAAATAAATAAATAAAATCTTTAAAAAAAAAAATCATCATCATTGATCTAAGCCAGGTACATAGAGAATGGGATCTAAGCTTTATCTTAGCTCATTCAGTTCCTAATCCAAAGTAAAAATAGGCATTTTTAATGTTTGAAACTTATTCCTTAATTTACTACTTAATAAGTCGGGTTTTTAATATAATGTTTTGTTCTGACATACATTTCCTTCTTTTTTTACTTTTTTTTTCTGAAATCTTTATTATTTCCTTTCTGTTAACATATCCCTTTTAGTTCATTTTTCCTATAAATGGAAGTTTTTATTTTTGTATCATCTTATTTTTGTATCATTTTCGAATGATGCTAGTAAAAAAAAAACCCACCAATTTCTCACAGAGCATATTAATGACAGCCTTTTGTGAGACTTCTGTTTTAAAAAATAATTATTTGCTAATTAATGATGTAGAACCTGATTTATTGTTAAGCTTTAGAATATGAAATGTCATACTAAAATAAATTAACTATTTGAATTGTATTGAATGTAAATGGATGAAATTTAAACACATGAAAATTTAATACGTACTTGTAGAAGATTTTAATAATAGATCTATTGAGTTTATTATAATAACATTTCCTCCTTTAACTTACATGTTATGTTTCACCTTTTTTTTCGCCCTTTTTTTACCATATTTCTGAATGTGGTAAAATTTGATGTGAATTTACTAACATAACCAATTGGGTCCAGATTTTACAGAAATACTATGTAGATGAAAGCAATATTTAACATAAGCACCCAGTAGAGAAAGTTGGGCATTTATTTATATACAAAGTTTACATAGAATTTATTCTTTAAGATTTTATTTTTTTATTTGAGAGAGAGAGAGAGAGAGAGAACACAAGCAGGGGAGGGGCAGAGAGGGAGAGAGAGAAACAGACTCCCTGCTAAGCGCGGAGCCTTAAGTGGCCCAGTCCCAGGACCCTGTGATCATGACCTGAGTTGGAAATCAGATACTTAACTGACTGAGACACCCAGGAACCCCAGAATTTTTAATTAAGCAGTCGGCCACAAAATTATATTTAATCTGAAAAATGTCATTAGTTATAAAATCTTCTTCCCTACCCTTCTAGCATCATCTGAAGAAAGGTTAAAGTAAGTTTTAAGCTTATTAACCACCTTCTGATTTCTTTATTCAGTCCTTGAACAAGTTAGAAGGACTTGTTTTTAGGCTTGCCACCCTTATGGAAATTATCTCAGGAAAGAGATAAATTTCTTTGCATTGGTCTCAGCACTAGAGAAAGCATGACTCTGTGGATTAAGATAAGTGTTCACAGCTTCCCAGTTTCTCTATCTCACAGGAGAATTGAGATACCAGAGGATATGCCTGTTGGCAGAAAACCTTGTGTCAGTTCTGTACTGCAGCTTTATAGAGACATTCCTTCTAGAATGTCCCAAGATAAAGATATTCTAATTCCATCATATTTTCCAGTGCATATGGACTGATACACACAGCTAGCCACTGTTTATTGGAAATATTAACCATCATAACTTGGTAATAAAAAATGACTTTTTTTTTTAATGTCATATTCTATACAGACTTTATTATGGAATTTAGTTTGCTTTCCAGTTTTCCAAAAACCTTTTTTTTTAAATTATTAACATGTAATGTATTATTTGTTTCAGGGGTACAGGTCTATGATCCATCAGTCTTACACAATACACAGCGCACACCACAACACATATCCTCCCCAGTGTCCATCACCCAGCCACCCCATCCCCTCACCCCTTTCTGCTCCAGCAACCCTCTGTTTCCTGAGATTAAGTGTCTCTTATGGTTTGTCTGCCTCTCTGTTTTTGTCTTGTTTCATTTTTTCCTCTCTTCCCCTCTATTCCTCTGCCTTGTTTCTCAAATTCCACATATCAGCGAGATCATAGGATAATTGTCTTTCTCTGATTGACTTAAAATGGCATTATCTTAATTTGTTGTAATGAGCTAGATAGGTCTCCTCCCCCACCACCACCAATTTAAAAATCTTTATTTTCAGGGGCACCTGGGTGGCTCAGTTCAGTTAAGCTCAAATAAATAAAATCTTTTTTTAAATTATAGTTCACAGGATTTTAGTATATTCACGGAGATGTATGACCATCACCACAATCAATTTTAGAACATTTTCTTCAATCAAAAAGAACCCCATACTTGTTAGCTGTCACTCCCCTTTCTCCCACCCCTACCCTAGGTGAATACTAATTTATTTTCTATCCGTGGAGATTTGCCTACTCTGGACATTTCATATACATGGAATCATATAATATGTGTCTCTTATAACTGACTTCTTTAATCTAGGCATAACATTTTCAGATGTCATCCACATTTTGGCGTGTATCAATATTTCGTTGTTTTTTATTGCCAACTAGTATACTGTTATAGAGAGAGATACAACATTTTGTTTATCCGTTCACTCATGATAGACATTTGAGTTGTTTCTGCTTTTTGGCTATTATCAAGAAAGCTGCGGTAAACATTCATGTACAAGTTTTTTATGTGAACATAGGTTTTTGGTTGTTTTTTGTTTTTTTCTCTTGGGAGTGGAATTGCTGAGTCACTTTATAACTCTGTTTAACCTGAGGAACTAACTCCCAGGTTGTCAGCAATCCTTTTTTAATCCTTAGCCATCAAAAACTTTTTTATCTACTATTGCCCTAAGGTAAAACCTCACTCTCTATTCCAGATATTTTAAGGATAGATAATACTTCAGCATTGGGAGTGCTAGCTAATTTACAGAAGACTCTCTATTGGTAAAATATATACCTATAGTCTCTTTGCTTGTCATTTAATTTCTAGCAATATTTTCAAATAGACTAATAATAACTATGCCAATTAATATCTTCTTATTTTTTTGTATGTTTGGAACTATACTTCACAACAAAGACACTAATAGATAGTTGCCATGGTTCTAAATGCACGAATTCATATTTAAATTTCCTTTTTTTTTTTTTGCCTTTTCTATTTTATTTTTTATTTAAATGCAATTTAACATATAGTGTATTATTAGTTTCAGAGATAGAATTCAGTGATTCGTCAGTTGCATACAACACCCAGTGCTCATTACTTCAAGGGCCTTCCTTAATGCCCATCACCCAGTTACCCCATCCACCCTCCACCTCCCCTCCAGCAACCCTGTTTGTTCCCTGTAATTAAGAGTCTCTTATGATTTGCCTCCCTCTCTGTTTTCATCTTATTTCATTTTCCTTCCCTTCCCCTATGTTCATCTGTTTTGTTTCTTAAATTCCACATATTTAAATTTCAAAAGGAATTTTAGTTTTTGCTACTTTGTTACATTTTGGATATTTCTGGTTGTATTTTCCTAATTATAACAGTTTCAACATTAGCTATATATGTATACACTTTTCCCAGTTGAAAGCCATCATATCTCAGCCTTGGAATATCTTGCAGTATTCCAAGGTTAACTTATGTTTAGCATACAAATAAACAAATACAGGGTTTTTTGGGTGGTTTTTTTTTTGAGATTTTATGTGCTTATTTGAGAGAGAGTGAGGGAGAGAGAGATCATGAGCAGGGGGAAGGGGTAGAGGGAGCCCAGACTGTCTGCTGAGCAGGTGCCCCATGTGGGACTCATTCCCAGGGTCCTGGGATCATGACCTGAGCTGAAGGCAGATGCTTAACCAAATGAGCCACCCGGGCACCCTAAAAAAAAAAAAAAATACAGTTTAGGAAACATCTTTAAACAAATAGTTAAATTGAAAGTTTTGGCCCAAAGGAGGTAAACTTTGTTCATCTGATATGTGCGAACATGTGAATCATTTGCCAGTGCTATGCTTTTCCAGAATTTGGATTAAGCCATAAGATAGGGCTTGTGCCTTGACCACTTCATTACCCATCATCTCTACTTCTCAGAGTTTTACAGAGGGAGGAATGCGGCCTGTGTGAGCTGAGAGGAAGATGGGGGGCGGTGAGGTCTAGTAGGAAAGTGGAGGTGAAACCAGAAGGAAAAGAGGATAAAAATACCGACATGGCCCATGTCCCAGAGAATCCTCAGTGTTCCCTTCCCTATCCTGTTTGCAGTTTTCTCTATCTAGAGGAGTGAAAACATATGTTGCCTTTGTTAATAGCTTATGCCTAATATGTAGTTTGTTTTTTTAATGAAAGAATTTTGTGCCTTGGAGCCACTAACATCTTTATCAATAAGTCCTCTGTTTTAATCACACAACTCATTTGAAATGATACTTTGAAATTATACAGAACTGATCATGCCCCTCTTGCGTTGTTGGATCATTTTATAAAAAGCATATAATGACTGCCCTTTAGTGACTGGCATTAACCTGTGCTGTCTTTGGTATAGATTGCATATTGTCTCTTCAGTCCAACCTTTCTGCGGAGATTTTGTGACGAGACATCTAATAGGGTCATATTATTTGTTCGCCTAAAGCATTAATAGTTGGTGATCAGCTGTTTGTCAGAGATACATGTTTTTGACCAATTTCTAGGAATTTAGATACAATTAGTTTATTATTATATATACGTTACACTTCACTGAAATTCCTGGTTTGGGAATTGGTTGGCAGAGCAGTAGAGGAAAAGATGATATGAGAAATGGTGGGGGTGGAGGGAGGGAGGGATGGGAGGAGAAAGAGAAAGACTGCAGTAGTCGGCTCCTGTGCCTTGTTACTCTACATAGGTTTGTCGTGATTGGGGGTGGGGGGATAGGAATATGATCTGTTGATTTCTGGCTTTTGGGCCACCACAGTGTTATCTTTTTTTTTTTTTTTTAAAGATTTTATTTATTTATTTGACAGAGAGAGACAGCCAGCGAGAGAGGGAACACAAACAGGGGGAGTGGGAGAGGACGAGGCAGGCTCCTAGCAGAGAAGCCTGATGTGGGGCTCCATTCCAGAACGCTGGGATCACGCCCTGAGCCTAAGGCAGACGCTTAACGACTAAGCCACCCAGGCGCCCCTCACCACAGTGTTATCTTGACCCACAAATATGCAAATCACATCCTAATCACTTGACCTCTTTGGTCCAGTATTTGCTTTGCCTTTTCCTTCCAAGGAAGCTATCCTGTTGTATCCCTTCTTTCTCTGCAATTCAGACTTGCTGTAAATACTCTCCCACACGTCCCTTTGATGAAGGGTTGCTGGACCTGAGCCAGTTTATTATTTCAGATCTTGTTCTACAGCACTGCACATAGCAGTAATGAGAAATCTCTCCAGTCCTGTGTCACATAAAGGCGATCTACTGAGTTCTAGAATTCTTTGTTTAAAATGCAGGTGGTCAGGCAGAAGATTAAATTGGAAAGTCATTGTTGAATATGAGAGGAGAACAACTAGTATATCCTGATCTCCGCACAGAATTGCCATTCAATTCAAAGGATCAAATACACATCCTCAAAACCTAAGATCGTGACTCCAGCTGGGATAAGGGCCCCTTCTCAGTGCTCCCACAATATCCTGTATATATATGTGTCCTTATTTCTGCACTTTAGTTTGTGATGGCCTGCTTCTATGCCTTTAGCCTCCCCACTCACACACCCTACTCTTAAACCATAAACTCTTGAGGATGAAGACTGTGTTGCCACTCTGTCTGGCCCATAGTAGCTTCTAAAAAAAAGATTTGTATGAATATATGAATTTTTATAAAAGGAAAGTTAGATTGCCCATTGATCTTCAATCCTGTTAGAATCTTTAAAATTTCCCCCTCAGATGGCTTTGTCCCCAACAATATTTTACCACTCTAATACAGATTTTTAGTGATAAATGTCATCCAGATTCAGGTGATACAGTTAGTCAACTTGTATTTCTCATTGCCCTATAAGTTAATTAGAGCCTGAGTTCTAAAAACGAGAAGAACTAGAGTTAGCATAGTTTAGTCCTATGGACCATCTAAGTGATCTTACCTCAAACACCTCCCCCACTAAATCCTCTTAGTTCCCTTGTTTACTCTTAAGCATACCCTACTTATTCAGTGTAAGTGTCCTGAGCCTCTGTGATAGGCAGGCAGCCACTGTAATAGGAGCACATGGCTTGATGGGAAAGAGGCATGCGAGTCAAGGGTTATAGTGTAGTATGAGGGCTATCACTGAAGTACATAGAGTGTGAAATGAAAATCTAAGAGATGGGACTGTTAGGGAAAGTTGGTCTGAGAGAGTGACCTTTGTGCAGAGTCTTCAAGGATGAGGAGTTCAGATTTAAGGGAGGGGGATAAGTATGACAGGGAAAGGGAATAGCATATGGAGAAAACTAGAAGCATGTAGACACAGAAATGACAGTATGTATTCAGGGAATTCTTAGAAGATGAGGCCAAAGGGAAAAGGCAGGCCTGAATGGATGTCTGTGAAGGAGTATGGAATTTAACCTGTAGGCCATAGTGGGGAAGTCATTAAAAAGTTTTCAGCGGGGGTGCCTGGGTGGCTCAGTCGGTTAAGCATCTGCCTTTGGCTTAGGTCACGATCCCAAGGTCGTGGGAACGAGCCCCATGTCGGGCTCTCTGTTCAGCGGGGAGTCTGCTTCTCACTCTCCCTCTGCCCTTACCCCACTTGCATGCGTGTGCTCTCTCTCTCAAATAAATAAGTATTTAAAAAAATTTTTTTTCAACAGAGGAATGACATGATCTCACTGTTACCTACCTGGGTCTTTCCTTCAGGGACCTTTGTGACCTGTGTTTCTCTATCATTACTATTACTTTCTCTACTAATGAGTTGTGCCAAATTAATTCATTTGGTTAGAGTAAAATGGCTTTAGGTTGCAGTTTGGAACATTCTAAAACTCCAGAAATGTCTCCTTCCCCACCTTCCACCAAAAAAAAAGAACTCTTACCGTGGCTAGATATTGTGATCCTAATCTCATCTTGTTACCTGACAAATTGACAGACTGAATATCTCATTCTGTTCTTATTGTTGAAAAGGAAATAATGAGTGACTTTTCATTAAGAAAACAAAATACTCCATAACCTTATACTAATTTAACAAAATGAGTGTGGACTATACATGAAAGCAACTGAATTTGTACACTTGAGACTCTACTATCTTGTGTTTAACCCATTTGAGGCTTTTCGTGTCCTGTATCTGGCTTCTGAATGGGCACGCTAGTCTTGAAGTCCAGAGAGAGCTGCTGTCTCACAATCACAGCGCCCCCAGCGGTTGCTCTTTCCAGTTTTGACCCAGAGCAGTGCAGCCAGTTGTTTGATTGTTTGTGTCCAAGTTTGTAGCCAGCCTCACAATAAATCATCCTTTGGAATTTTACAAAGATGTCATTCATGGCATCTAAACTGAAAATCCTTTATGTCCAGCACAGCATTTTCCCTTTATGAATACTGTTTAATTAGAAAGTAGCTTATGAACAGTGTCCCGTTTTAAAAATGTGATTTGAAGTGGCAGATAGCAGAGCAGATGTGCTTATTACCTGGATGTTTCAAGCCTTTATGCTTACTCATTGGCACAGATCCCTTAGTGAAAGCAACTGCAGAAAGTGTGGGAGCAAGCAGGCTTCTTCCTGGGGGAAACCCAGGCCTCATTTGATTCATTGCTGCCACCTGCTGGGCCCTGGCTGCTGGAATGGGAAGGCCACACCAGTAGTCCAGCTAAGCCATCCAGGGCCATGTAGTTCCGGTGTTAATCAGCTATTGTTTCTAGGTGACAACCCACTCCTAAATGAAAGGATCTAAACAGTAGAGCATTATACATCAGTGTAAAGTGGTATTCGATTGTGTTTGTTGTCACACAATCCCCAGAAATTGTGAGGCTGAGAGAACTAAGCAAACTTCAAGGACTCAAGATCCTAGAGTATTAGAGCTGGACGAACCCTTAAAGCAGATGCCTTGGAGCTTTAGTGTAGCTAAATCAGAGTCTCCTAGAGGCTTGTGAAAATGCAGATTCCCAGGCCTGGCCCCAGAGATTTTGATTAACTAGGCCTGATTTGAGAGGTTTATTTAACAAGTTTCCCATGAGGTTCTGAGGCAGTCAAGCCCCAGGAAGGGCACTGCCTTAAACATTATCTCTGGAAGAGCTTCTCAACCATTTTTCTAATCAGTGCCTCATTTCAATAAATAAAAAAAATTACATCTTCTATCAACAGTGTGAGTTACTAGTACTGTAACTGGTTCTTTGAAGCATATACACAAAATATTACTGGATTGGTTCTGCAGAGGAAAAAAAACGTTTTTAAAAAGATTTTATTTATTCATTTGAGAAAGAGTGCACGAGAGAGAGGGAGAGAGGGAGGGCATAAGCATGGGCAGGGGCAGATGGAGAGAAAGAAGCAGACTCCCCGCTGAGCAGAGATTCCCAAGCACAAGGATGTGGGGTTCGATCCCAGGACCCCAAGATCATGACCTGAGCTGAAGGCAGACACTTAACTGACTGAGCCACCCAGGCTCCCCAGAAAACACTTATAAATAATTAACTTTTCTCTCTGTTGCCAAGAAGGAAGTAGTATAATTTAATTGGTCAGTGTACAGTGGAATGCTTTTTGGTGTTGGGCATTGGCAAGTAAAGGTAGGATTTGGTATTATATTTATCACAGCCATCACTTCCCCGAATACAGTAATCATTTGGTTAATGTGTATTGAATTTTGAGGGACCTAAAATAACATAAAACAGTTCTGCCCTAAGTCATTGCTCACCTCCTTCCTCTGGAGTAGCCAAGCATGAGAAAACTGCAGGCCCCATGGCTTTTAGCATGTCTTATTATCACTTCTTATTCCTTACCCTGTCTTGGCAAGCTTGGCCAAGGTCAAATAATACTAAAGATGAGTAATAACTTTCCTTATTACAAAGGAAAAACAAGTGGCCTGATAGCAAATTTGAAAAGTCACCTTAGAATTGATTATTCTGGATGCCTGTCCTGTGCTTGCTTTCTAGAATATTATCATCCCAAAAATATTTGTTATTTTTTTTATATATGCTCCTGCTTCTGAAACGACTGGCTCCAATCCAAGAATAACCCTACCCAACTGTGAACTGAGTGAGGCCACTGAACTCAAGGGAAGATTACACGTGGTATACTGTGTCATCTTAGTAAACAGTGAACACCAGTAACTTTCTAGTGTATTTTCATCTAGACTTTTTTTTTTTTAAAGCTCTCAGGTCATTGGCATGCCAGACTTCCAATCCCTTTAATGCAAATGAGTGTATATTTAACACAGTTATCATGTACTGCATGTGTAGAACCAAGACGCAGTTTATCGAACATCTTTATAGAGAAATCTTGTTGAGCTTTCAAGATCGTAATTTGTATTACTTATGAGCATGGTTTGGTGTACGGTTTTATTTTAAATTTTGTTTCCTGCCTTCATAGTCTCATCTTGGGTTGTTTTTGTTTTTAGGGGTACCTAAAGGAAATATTGAAAGAAATTGGCGTTCAGAATGTAAAAGGGACCCACAAAAACACATGGGAGCTGAAGCCAGAGTATAGACATTATCAAGGAGAAGAAAAGAGTGATTAAGAAGACTTACCCAGCATGCTAACAGAACAACTAAAGGGTGATGCGCTGAGGAAACACCACTGATACTCGAATACTTGAGTACCGTCTGTTGTAGGGGTAAAAGGACTGGAACTTTAATTTCCCTAGGTAAATTTTTTAAACAATAATTCTTGTAAAGTTACTTAAGTGTTTTTTTGAGGAAAAAAATTTATTTATAGGCTTGTATTAAACTAGATTATTCAGAATGGGGTGAGGGGCTGGGGGAGTTAAGAAGGTTTTTCTTTTTAAATATTGACTTTTAAAATGTAAAATTAGGAAATGTTTTCTAAATGAGGACTCTCTGTCCTTGTTTTATCTCTGAGGATCTGAGGTGATACAAGTCCGAAGTGAATGGCAAAGCAAGAAAAAAGTAGTCAACTACAGAAAGTCTTAAAAGGAATAAAAAGCCAAAGTTCCTTATTCTGAAATTGTCCAAGAACAAAGCTGTCTTTATTTATTTATTTTTACAGGTGATCATGTTTCACATCCACACCCACTAATAAAGAAGAGAGCATTTATGTTTGTACCTAGGATAGTTTTCATCATTAGCTTGCATATTACCCTAGTGTTAGTGACATGAGAAATGGAAAAAATTTTGTCGAATAGATATTTCTTTTATTTGCCTTTTTTTTTTTAAGATTTTTTTGTTTAAGTAATCTCTATGCCCAATATGGGACTCGAACCCATGACCCCACAATCAAGAGTCGCGTGGTCTACCGACTGAGCCAACCTGGTGCCCCTCTTTTATTTTGCTTATAAAAGAATTAGAAATTAAGTGTTTTTCCAATAATTCAAGATATATCTTCCCCGTCCAGATTATAAGCTTCTCAGAAACTGACTTCACTCCAGAATTTTGCCGCATATTCATCTGGCAGGTACCAACTATCACCTGACAAATGATGTTGACAAACTAATGGAGGGTTGTAGGGTGAGGCTGATATGTGTTAGGCAGTCGCAAAAACAAACATCCCCACAAACAAGACCACCAAACCCAAGAAGCTTTAACAAATGAAACACAAGAAAAAGTTGCTTTTTATTTGTTCGTTTTGTCAGCTGCTTCTGTGTGCTTGCAACCAAGAAGTAGCAAATGCTAAAAATTTAGGAAAATGTTATATAATTAAAGCCAATCAAGGAGAAACCCATCCATTGAGATAAATATTTTTCTGTATGATTTGATTTTCAGCATTGAGGTTGAGTACTACTGCATTGGGAAAATGTTTATCTTTGCATTCCCACTGTAAAATAAAATTCTGATGAGGGAGGGTGGTCTTACTCTGTTCTGGTGCAGGAACCAAATGTATCCCCCTTACCTTTCAGTTTCTGGCGGAGACTCAGTGTCAGGAAACAGATGGGTAATGGTGTGACAAATCTGTACAGAATTGAGAATTCTGGGTACCTGTCATGTGCTTGGTTCACAGCATAGATCTCCCCCCAGACCTTGTCTTTTTTTGATGTTTGGTCCTGCTCTGAAACAGACCTCTGTGTCCTCTACTTCTGCCTTTAGTTTTTATGGTGACAGCGCCTGCCAGATTGAACTGTGTAGCCGCTGGCAGCGCTTCCAGGGCAGAATAGTGTCTCGTCTGAAGCTCTGCTCTGGTCTTTCTGCAGATCTGCTTTCTGCAGCTTATTTTCATTCTCTTTTACCTCATCACACCTGACAGTATCTGCTCGAGTCTCTTAAACATGGGTGACCAGTTCAGTGGCAGAGCTAATCTAGGCGGTAGGCCGGTACCATTCCTGATTAGATGTTTTGAAATTGCTTTCTTACTTAATACTAAAATACGGCAACTGGTAATGAAGGAGACTCTCTCCAGGTTCCTTTATTCTTTTATTTCAGCACTCTCTTACTCTGTAAACATGCTTTCTTTCCACATCCAGCTATCAGGAAGTAGGAGTCCTAAGCCCTCATAGCCACTGTGCTTTGAGAGACAGGAAAGCTAGTAAGAGACATACACATCTGGTAAGATGTCACATCATAAGAGCACAGGAGGGCCATGCTTCGTAGGTGATTTAGTTAAACTCCGCTAGTTACACACACTTAAGGGACGTTTTGACCAACAAACTGTAATAAATATATTATGGTTGCTGGGCATTGGGAAGATTTGAAATTACATGTTGCCACAGTAACTTCTAAAATGATAGATCTTAAAAAAGAAAACGGTTTTTGCTCTGTTGTATCATAAGCAGCCCTTAAGGAGTTCAGCAGAGTTGCAGTTGTTCCTAATGGTCTCTGAACAAATTTTCTTTGGAGCTTATTTTCATCGTTGTTGGTACTTAATCAGTGAAATAAGAGTAAACACTTATCAGGCCCTTATGTGCCTTGCAGTGTGTTAAATGCTCTAAAATATCTCTTTTAATCCTCAGAAATAGCTCGAAGAGGTAGATAATGACCATTTTAGAGAACCATTTCCTGCCCAACACACTGTCATGAGACCCGATCCCTCTTTGGGGGGAATTCTACCTTTGGGCCAAAGTGTATACCAGAGTGTACTTTTCCAGAAACCTTCCCCCCCACTCACACACCAATCCTCCCCTCCAGGAAAGTGGTGCAGACCCCAGAAGAAGTTGTGAGAGTGAGGGAGTTTGTCTTTGGCATCTCTAATACAAACACCCAAACCTCCCTATTGAGAGGATGAAAACTGAGCTCCCTTCTTTAAAGTCAAGATCCTCTTGCTAAAATGTTCATCCCTGCTACACTTCAAGTACCCAGGTAAGGTGCACAGCTTTACAGTGGCCTTTTTTTGACCTCTTTAGGAGTTAAGGACCCCTGTGGAATGTGATAGGAGGCTGGGGCACTGGGCTGAAGGGGCACTTGCTGGGCTGGGCACCCACCTCTCATCCCAGTACATTGGCCATTTTCCTTAGCATTTGTGTCAGAGTCCAGGAGGTGATAAGTTGGTTTTCTTTTCAACTCAGTTTTCTTTTTAACGTGAGTCGAGAACAGGTTCCTGAGCCTAATATTTCCATGTGTAAGAATAGGAATCAGAGATTGCTTTTTAATCTTCCTTTTCTTTACATACTTCCATTTTTTCTTCTTCCTACTTCCTGGTCTTTGAGCAAGTACAACCATCCATAGTACAGTAGTACCATGTAAATCTAACAGACGGCAGTATAAGCCCCTAATAGTTTATTATAAGAAAATCAACAGCTTTTATCTGACTTTGTTAGAAATCATCTAAATTTACAAGGACATTTTAGATGCTTTAGCTTCCAGTTTAAACTAGATTCTGTCAGATCAGTTCGTCTTAAATTTTACGGTTTTAAAGAATGATTTTCTTAAAGTGTACCTTTTTTTTAAATGTTGAAATTGGTATTTAAAAATCTTAAGATTTTTGTCTTGTGGAAATGTATTTAAAATGGAAATGTATTTAAAAATCTTAAGATTTTTGTCTTGTGAAAATGTAAGTACACCAAAAGAATAGGTTGCTGGACTAAACACCGTAGTGTGGCGTGGTCATGGAGCACAGAGAACTGTGCAAGTATTTACTGACCATGATTATATCCCAGGCACTGTGGATACTAAAGTGCTAGACATAAGAGGCGTTCACAGTCTAGTGGGAAATAGAGAATGTAGACAGATACAACACTGTGTGGGTAGAGAAGTGTGAACTGAGTGCTGCAATCAATCAGAATATTCCAGTTAATTCATTGTTGCCATTTATGCTCTACATGGATTTCCAATTTTTAAAGCATTTGAATGCAGTAATATATACTTAATTATAATTCTTTGAATATAATTTAACCATTGAAAATTCCTAAAACACAAGAGGATTTATACAATGCCTAAGGATTATTATTATGAACACATACAGTGGTTGTCTGTAATACATCGATCTCGTTAACAGAATGCTAAATTGAAGGACTCACTGGGCTAATCCTTGTGACATGTAAGCCTTATTTCTGATTGCCATTCTAGTTTCTCTCCTTGAACAAAAGCCTGGGAAGCACTTTGAACATTCATTCATGCATTCCGCGAAAGCCCACTAAATGCCCCCTGTGTGCCAGGCACCATGAGCAAAGGTTGATGGGTGTTTGTAATAACGTGCCTTACATGCCAACAGTTCTCTGCCTGTGTTACTAAATAAGCGGGAAGAACAATAGCTTTTGTTTATTGGACCCTTGCTGTATGTCAGGCACTGCGCTAAGCATTTGACTCCTATTACTCATTTAATCCTCACAACAACACTAAAACATGGGTCTCTTTTTGCCTTTATTTTATAGATGTGGAACATCAGGTACTGAAAGGTTGAAGAACCTAGCCAGGGTCATAACCAAGGTAGTCAGGGGCAGAGCCAGATTCAAATCCCAGAATAGCACTGGGCAGCGCAGGCTCTGAGTTACTATTATGTGTATTAAGTGTGCTTTTATGGGTCCCATGCTGCTGGTTGCTCTTAGCTGCAGCTCACCTGCCCAGAGTCTCCCGTTTGGATTTTTGTTGTTTGTATGTTGTTGTTATTAACATTATTGAGGTGTAATTGACCTATAACTCTTTTGTATTTGACTTCTTACTAATGGGTAGCAAAGTCTCGAGTTATCGTTCTTGAATCCGCAGAGAGTTAATTCTGGATTCTACCTGAGTTGCATTGCCCTTAGAGGTTAGTTTCCAATTTTTGTTGAGGTTCTGGAGTTTCTTACGGAATGATGTTCCTTTGTGGTTTTTTTGGCTCTAGATTCAGATAAGATTATTGCCCAGGAATGACTGCAGATGGCCAATGTACTTGATTTACTTACCTTCTAGATCACCCAGGCTTATGAGAAAGTTGGTGATTTGGCTGGTCACAGTTGAGGGTCTCTGCCTTGTAAGCACAACGGATCGGAAGCCGATCGGTTTGGGACTGCGAAGGCATACGGATACAGGGCTCAGTACGAACAGGTCCTTGCTTTCAGACACTCGCGGTATTGAAGAGGACTTGGAAGCAAACAGCCAGCCAACATGGTGTATGAAGTGCAGTGGTAGAAATACACGGCAGAATGTTTTAAGAGCTACTGGATTCAAAGCAGGTCACTTAGAGCAGGCTGTTTGCTTTGTGTGCCTCTTAGTTTCCTCATCTGTGAAATAGATAAAAGTATCTGCTTCACAGAACTGTAGTGAAAGGTCAATGAGTCGGTATGTCAGCACTGTATTTAGACCTGTGGAGGGGAATTTTCTTGGCGATGCTGTAGTGCAGAGGAATCACTGGCTCTTTCTGTTGCACAGCTGACTTTGTGCCATTCTGCTGGTGCTGTATGGGGTTAAGGATCATAACTATATGTATATTGTTTTAAAAGTCAATGTATGTAAGGCACTTAGAACACTGTGTGACATGTCGAAAGTTCTTAATCGTATACAAAATATGTGAAATATAGAAGTAGCACAGGGAATGAAATGATCAGTTACATCTTTGGGGAGTCAGGAAAGCGTTCCTCGAGCCCCTGAAGTGGATTTTGAACAGGGTCTAAGAGTTCAGCAAGATTCAGGGGGCAAGAAGTATAGAAAGAACAAACGCATGGGTATTATTTGACAGGGTGGTTGGCGTGAGAGCCCGCACACACCTTCAGTGTGCTCACAGATGCAGCTTGGCGTGGTATAGGAGTGTGGCCCGACATGTCGCGTCCAGTCTCGGTCTGATGGAAGCATGTGGAGGGCAAGTCATCACTGCCTGGGACCAGGTGGAATGGATGAGCAGCTAGGCAGGACTAGCCTCCTTCAGTCGTACACACAAGGTCAAAATGATGCAGATAACCTAATCGTTCCCTTATTTGCAGCCTCCTTTCCCACTTCGATTCATCTGTGAACACATTTCTTTAATATAGTCCAACTGAAGTGACAGTGGAAACCAATCTTAGTGAATTACATGTTAGAGGTTTGAAGTCCCAATCCTTTATCCTTCCACCACAGCAAACTAATTAATAAAGATAAATAGGGAGCAGGAGCTAAATGAGGTCAGATGCACTTTACTAATGGAGGCCTAGTAACTCCTACCTGGACTAGAGGACTTAGCTAAGAGCTGAGGCTGAAGAGGGAGTTCCTTATCCTTCTCCTCAGTTGGTGTTGACTGGCTGTCCACTGGTAGGCAGTTGGCCTGACTTACCATTTGCAGGTGAAAAATCTGGAACAGCTGGAAGAAGACATCCAAATGGCCAGCAGGTACATAAAAGATACTAAATATCACTAATCATCAGGGAAATGCAAATCAAAATGACAATGAGATACCACCTCACACCTGTTAGAATGGCCAAGCTCAAGAAGACGAGATAATAAGCGTTGGCAAGGCTATGGAGAAAAGGGAGCCTTCGTACACTATTGGTGGAATGTAATTGCTTTAGTCACTATGGAAAACAATACGGAGTTTCCTCAAAAAATTAAAAATAGATCTACTTATTCCGCTTATGGGTGTGTACCCAAAGGAAATGAAAACAGGGTATCAAAGAGGTATATGCATGCCCATTTTATTGCAGCATTATTTACAATAGCTAAGATATGGAAACAACCCGAATACCTATCAACAGATAAATGGATGAAGAAGATGTGAAATATATATGCATATATATATATACATATATATATATGAAAAATATCTTCAGGAATGTTATTGAGCCAGGAAAAAGAAGAAAATCCTGCCACGTATGGACCTTGAAGGTGTTAGGCTGAGATAAGTCAGAGAAAGACAAATAGTCTTAAATTTGGCATTCACTTTTATGTGGAATCAAAAAAGTCATATTCATAAAAGCAGAGAGTCAAATGGTGGTCCCTGAGACTGGGGGCAATGGGGGGGTAGAAGAGACTTTTAAGGGTACAAACTTGCAAGTAGTAGTAAATAAGTCCTAGAGTTAACGCGTAGAGTAGTGAATGTAGACAACAGTATTATAATCATCACATTTGCTAAGACTCTAAATCATAATCCAACCACAAAAAATAATTCTGTGATATAAGAGGTGCTGTTCCTACAATGACAGTCATCTCACCTTATATAAATGTATCAAATCAACATGTTGTATACCTAAATTAACAGGATGTTAGCTATAAATAAATAGTCAAATGTGGATCTCCAGAGATACCAGGGTAGCATGAAACTACTGATAGCACTTCAGAAATAACGATCATCAGTGATGTTGAAAAGGAGCCTTTAAAAATTCTACAGAAGGGGCGCCTGGGTGGCTCAGTCGGTTAAGCATCTGCTTTCAGCTCAGGTCATGATCCCGGGATCCTGGGATCTAGCCCCATGTCGGGCTCCCTGCTCAGTGGAGAGCCTGCTTCTACCTGCTGCTCTGCCTACTTGTGCTGTCTATCTCTTTGTCAAATAGAATCTTAAAAAAAAAAATAAAAATCCTACAGAAGAGAAAATATTTATAAAACACGTACGAAGGACTTGTATCTAGACTGTATAAAGATCTCTCAAAGTTCAATAACAGAACAAGCCAGTTTAAAAATGGGCAGTAAATGTACACATGCACCTCATCAGGAAGATACGGATGGTCACATAAGCTCGGGAAAAGCTACTCAGCATCACTGCTTGAGGGAAATGCAAGTAAAGCCACAGATAATGTTACATACCTATCAGGATGGCTACGGTTTCCGAGGCCTGACAGTCCCAAGTGCTGGTGAGCAGGCAGAAAAACCAGAACTCTCTCACGTTGCTCACGGGAATGCAGAATCATACAGGTACCTTGCAAACCAGCTGGGCCGTGTTTTGTAAACTTCTACCACCGTACAACCCAGGAATCCCACTCCTATTTCCCCCCAGAGAAATGAAAATCCTATGTGCACACAAAAACCTGTACACAGAGGTCTGTAGTAGCTTTAATCCTTACAGCCCAAAACTGGACACGCCCCCTGCCACCCTGCCATGTCCACCAGCTTGTGAGCAGATAACCAGTGGTGCAGTCCTGCGCTGGAATGCTCCTCGGCCATGAGAATGGAGGGCCTGCTGCTGCGGCCATTTGGATGAACGGCCTCTGCACTATGCCAAGTGAAAGAAGCCAGACTCCTGGGGCTCCATACCATATGCTTCCATCTACAGGACATTACAGAAATGGCAAAACTAGAGGATTAAAAATACAGGTCAATACTTGCCTGGGGTTGAGGGTGTGTGGAGGGATTGACTATAGACACAAGGGAACATTTTGGGTGATGGCAGTCCTGACTGTGGTGGTGGTTACAGCTCTGTGTGTGTGTGTGTGTGTGTGTGTGTGTGTGTGTGTGTGTGTTGAAACTTGCACATTTAAAAAGTTGCCTTCGGGGGGCGCCTGGGTGGCTCAGTCGTTAAGCATCTGTCTTCGGCTCAGGGCGTGATCCCAGCGTTCTGGGATCGGGCCTGCACCAGGCTCCTCCACTGGGAGCCTGCTTCTTCCTCTCCCACTCCCCCTACTTGTGTTCCCTCTCTTGCTGGCTGTCTGTCTCTCTGTCAAATAAATAAATAAAATCTTTAAAAAATAATAATAAAATAAAAAGTTGCCTTCGGGGCACCTGGGTGACTCAGACGGTTAAGCAGCCGACTCTTGATTTCAGGTCATGATCTCACAATCATGAGATTGAGCCCGAGTCAGGCTTCACACTCAGCAGGGTGTCTGCTTGAGAATTCTCCCCCCTCTCTCCTTCCAGCACGAACTCGCTATCTCATATAAATAAAATCTTTAAAAAAAAAAATGACTTCTGCATACAAAGTATACATCAATAAGCCTAGCTTAAAAAATAAATAGAATGAGTACTGGAAATAAATGTCCAACAGGGAAAGGTAAATTATGACTCATCTGTATTATGGAATGTCTGCAACAGTTAAAAAATTACATGAATATATTGACTGGAAAGGTTTCATTAAGTATAAAAAGCAAGTTTCAAAACTTAATAAGGTCCTATTTATATTAATGAAACAAAGTACATTTTTAAGTAGGTTCCATGCCGTGTGGGGCTTGAACTCACAACCTTGAGATCAAAAGTTGTATGCTCTACTGACTGAGGCAGCTGGGCGCCCCACAAAATACATATTTCTACATGAGCACATGCATCGATAAACACACAGGAAACATCAGGAAACACCAGTCTTGTAATAGTGCTGCCTCTGGGGAGGAGACCAGGATAGGAAGGCAAGGCAAGGGGGGATGTCTCCTTATGTGTGTATTTTTACAATGGCAGTATGTTAATGTTTCAAATGTTTATATATTATAAATGTTTATATATACATTTATATATCGAATTTTTATGATATATATATATACACACATCATATATATATATATATATATATTGAAAATCAAGCCTAAAGGGAGACTGTGCCTTTTATGAAGTTAAAACTTAAGGCCACTCCAAAGATACGTAATACTCTAGTTCTACTCCCTGGGCACTAGTGTTAGGAAACGCCTTCAGTCCCGCTGTCAAGGAAGAGCCTCTCCCTAGAGGACGCCGTGTAGGAGAGGATAGACTGCATCGGGCTGTAATGAATGTCACCCCGCTGCATCCGGGGCAGCACCCTAGGCACCGGGGTCCGGTTGCCAGGGAAGACGGGCTGCCTGCACCACACAGCCAAGGAGTCCGCAGCTTGCTCCCATCGGGGAAAGGTGGGGATGTGATCAGGGCCTGCCGACAGTGCTAGAGGCCTGCTCTGTTGCCCTGACGAATTCTCCAAGCATTAACAGACGTAAATTCCATCTCCGAAAAGGAAGAAAATTCCTGGTATATACAAGCATTGGAGGCCTTGAATTAAGTCCATTGGCAGAAGGGCCCCAAAAAGCCAACAATGGACTGAATCATTTATATGCCCACAACAACAAACTTGGAAAATGAGTATCCCTGAGGAGTGAGAAACCCACCACTGATTTGCTAAATGTTTGAGAAAGCAAGTTTGAATAATGATTTCCTACTGTAGTAGGGGAGGTAAGAGATCTATTTTTTAAAGCAGCGAAAACCAAGGTAAGTTCTTAACTGTCTCAGTGGAACTGTGGCTACAACTCAAGTCAGCCTAAGCTACAGCTTTTGCTAATGTCGCTAGCCCCACAACGTTTCTTGTCTCACTCTCCTGCCCTTGGATGAGGAGTCTTATTCCTCATGGAGCCGAGATCAGAGGGGAGAGCAGGTGTGCCTTTCCTGTGCTGTGTGCTGTGCTGAACTCGGGACCTTCAGTGGAAGCTTCTGTATGTAGGGAGTCATTATTCACCAAGCCTTTATATCCTCTTAGAAAATAAAATTCTTAATCACCTTCAGACAGACTGTCAAGTGAGACCTCAACGCATCAGTCCACTCTGAGGTCACATTCTGACAACCACCTACACAGAGACTCGCCTGTAAGCCCACAGACCTTAGCCTGCGAGCTTAGTGCGATGAAATGAAAGGACCTCGGCCTGTGGATGTCAAGTTGCATGCGGTTGCAGGTGGATACCAGGTAATCAACTGAGAGAGGACAGAAAAGAAAAACAGGATTATTTCAAATCACATTAAAACAAAACCACCATCAGTTGGGATGCCTGGCTGGCTCAGAAGAGTGTGCAACTCTTGATCTTGGGGTCGTGAGTTTGAGCCCTGCGTTGGGGGTAGAGATTACTTAATAAATAAAATAGATAAACCTTCAGTTGGGCCAGGCTGGTTGATTTCCTCGTGAAAACAATTTGAGTATGTCGATCAGCAAGGGCATCACATGTGTTAGAAAAATACGAGTCAGCATGTTAGAACTGGGTTCCACATTCTCCAGCACACCTAATACTTGGTTTTGCCAGATCTTTGTGAGCAGTTGTTGTCACCAGTAATCTAGGGTGGAGAAATTTGTTGCGGTGTAGGGGTGATGGCTGCAGAGAAGCTGGTCAGCAGAAAAGAGAGTATCTGCACTAGGTGAGAGGTTGGCAAGGATGAACCCTGATGTCCATTCTGGTTTTAAGATTCTATAATTCTAAGCCGGGGGCCTGGGTAGGCTTGCCTGTCCGTCTTGCCCATATCCCAAGACTGGAGAGAGGTGTGCTTTAATTCTCACTTGGGGGGCGCCTGGGTGGCTCAGTCATTAAGGGTCTGCCTTCGGCTCAGGGCGTGATCCCAGCGTTCTGGGATTGAGCCCCACGTCGGGCTCTTCCGCTGGGAGCCTGCTTCTTCCTCTCCCACTCCCCCTGCTTGTGTTCCCTCTCTCGCTGGCTTGCTCTCTCTCTGTCAAATAAATAAAAATCTTAAAAAAAAAAAAAATTCTCACTTGGAACTTCTGCACCTGGCACAGCCCCAGCTACAGCGCACACGCTGAGTTGTACGCAGAAGCATCCGCTGTGGACAGGCCAGCAGGCACTAGACAGGCGTGTGTGTTCTGGGGAAAGACCATTCACTGCTTGGCTTCCCAGCATCACCTGGCCCCTGCTGCAGGCCCACCTTCTTCTACACACGCTCTTGCCCACACCTGGAAATACTTGTCTGTCACCCAGTTCTTACCCGGCTCCCTCCTACTAAAGGCTCTTCCAGTGGTAGGAAGGAGAAAGCCACTTAAGTCTGCTCAAAGGCAGAAAGGACAGCGCTCCCACGGACTGGCGCTTCTTCCCTTCCTCTCTCAGAAGCCACATGGTCTCTGCTGTTGGCCTGCCTCTGTGGCTCTACCCCACCCTCTTCTCTGCAGATTGGCTTCCCTGGCTTCACAAGGTCATGTTCCCCTAGAACTTCAGCATGTGTTTTGCTCTGTCTTAACACAGTGCCAGCTCTGGCGTCAATTTGACATGACTTTCCACCTCAGCTTCTCACAGTTGACTGACTCTAATTCTGGAAATCTCCAGATTTCCCAGAAAATCTGATGGTTGCCTTTTGGTCCGGCGTCCACTCCTAATCTGATCAGTGCGGAGAAGCATGAATGGCGGCCATAGTTGCAGGGACAGGTAGGTTCCAATGGAAGCGCTGATGTTCAGCTGAGCACTCCAGAAAGCAGCCACAGTACCCTCCAACTGGGTCAGTTACTCATGAATGCACATCTGGGAATATAAGATCCTGAGGCCATTGTTTCATTGTTTCTGTAAGATTCTGTGCCTTGAGTTCCACAACTAAAGAAATAGAGCACCGGGGAAAAGCCCCACCAAAGGATTTCAAGGTAATGGTGAAAATTAGGAGGAAAAGGCCCTTCCAGTTCTAACATTCCTAGGATTCCCATGGAAAGATAGAATACTGCGCCTGTAGGAGAAAAGAACAGCGTCCATCTGCACAAACCCAGCTGTATGAAGGACTCCTCTGTCGGGTGCGTGACGGGAGAGAACCTACACCGCAGTGGGAGCAGCGTGAGCCACCATTTTACACAAACCATCAGCAACAGTTTAGAGAGCTTCGATCTCCAGTTCCGAGAAAGTTGACGTGGTGCTTATGCTTCCATGTTGCTAGTGAGCACTGAAAAAGCACTTTAGCATCTCCAAGAATTCAACAGCAATTTCTGTTCCCATTCTACACAGAAACAAAGGCACAGAAAGGGAAACGTTCACACCACACGGCCTGATAGTGGCTGAGCTGGGGCCAGTGTGCACTCATTGCCAGCGCCACACCCTCTCTCCAGCCCTGGGATTCTCAGGATTCTCAAACCCACCTAGTCATCAGAGTCAAGGGGATTGGGAGGGGGGGCAGGCAGACATGGTAAAAAGCAGATTGCTAGGCACTACTTGGGAAAACTGAAGCATAGCCCTTGGGAGTGAGCCCTAGCTCTATAAAGCTCCAAGTTATTTTTTTTAAGATGTTATTTATTTGATAGCGTAAGCAGGGGAAGCAGCAGGCAGAGGGAGAGGGAGAAGTAGGCTCCCTGACCCACAACCAGGGAGCAGGGAGCCTGAAGCAGGGCTCGATCTCAGGACCCTGAGATCATGACCTGAGCCAAGGGCAGACAATTAACCAACTGACCCACTCAGGTGCCCCCCCTTTAAAGCTGTATTTATTAGAGAACACATGGGGGAGGGGGGCAGAGGGAGAAGGCATCTCCAGCAGACTCCCTGCTGAGCGAGCAGCCTGGCGTGGGGCTTGATCCCATGATCCAAGATCATGACTTGAGCCAAAATCAAGAGTCAGGTGCTTAACCGACTGAACCCCTCAGGCGCCTCTAAAGCTCCAAGGTATTTCTGATGATCAACCAGGTCTGGAAACAATTGCACTCGTCAAAATTTTCAGCCACAAAAGCAATTAAGAAGAGTGATGGTGTTTTCCTAGCCATGAAGAGCGTGTAGGAAGGTTTCAGGCTTTTCCTGATACACAGTGGTATCTACCTATCCCGCATCGCACCCCACAGCCTACCCGGAGAACCCGAGAATGAGTCCACGCTGACAGTGTGACCGGACACCTGGTGAGGCCTCCCTGCGTGCCCTGAAGCCTGAAGATGAGGACACGCGTTCCCAACAGGGCCTGGAGGGTTAAGTGAGAAGCGTTTGTAAAGCGGCTCCGTGCCTGCCACATAGTACATGTTCAATAAACGCTTCTTGTTGACTGTTTCCAGAGCTGCTGTCGCTGACTGAAAAAAGCAGCCTGCCTTTCTCGCCTTTCATTGCTAGCCATTTCACGGGAAAGGGCCAAAGCTGTTAACAGGGATGAAAAGCTGAGACAGAGGAAAACTGGTATTGAATAATGGCAGTTGTTTTTATCAAATAGACCAAATAGTAACTCCAGTTTGGGAAAAAACAAAGGTAAATATCGGCTGGTCCTAGAACTGTTTTAGAGCTGTGGGATCAGACCCACGACCAGGTCTCTCACCCCCAGGGTCACCGGAGCTGGCAAGCAGTGCTGTCCACCCCCCGCCCACCAGCCCTAGATCCCCTCACTTCCTGTCAGTTTTCCTGATGAGGTTCAATCCTTGGGGTGAGTGTCCTGGTGTAAACAATGAGGGGAGGACGCAAGCAGTTGTTACCCCAGTGTGTGTCAGTTGGGACTTTAGGCCCCATGGTTTCTTCTCTTACAGTGTCTACTCCTGATTTCCTTGCCCTGAGAGGTCTGGCTCCTGCATCTGAGGAGGTAAGAGCGCTAAGAATGGATGGAGAAAATGCCTCTTCATGGTCACTCCCCGGAAGGCAGCCCCTCCCAGTCACATCTTTAAGTCCTACCTACATGCTCTGGGGTACAGAGTGCTGTAAAGTGAAAGGGCGTGTGACGCTCAGAGTTCTGCCTGGGTTTGTGCCTTAATTCGCGTTCATGACACACGAGATGTAGACCTCTCTGAGCCAGTGAGACCCTCACCCTGTTGGGTAACGAGGCGTCTGAGCACATTTTTGTCTTGGTGCAACAGTTGGTTTCTCAGACCTTGAGCCAGCTTGATAGGAGAACTTGTTCCAGATTTCTTTAAATGATGAATAAACCTTATTTTGAAAACAACTATTCACCGCCTTCCATCCTCAGATAAAATGAGTGCAGCACTCTGTCATTTATCAAAGTGGAGACTACACCTACACGAGATCTACTTTGGGCTCGCAGAGGGTGGTGATGCCACAGCTCACGGAGGCTCCCTTGCCAAGTTCATTTAAACCCGGCTGAATAGCACCAAGGGCATGCTGGCTG
The DNA here is from genome assembly GCF_017311325.1 of Ursus maritimus. Taxonomy (NCBI): domain Eukaryota; kingdom Metazoa; phylum Chordata; class Mammalia; order Carnivora; family Ursidae; genus Ursus; species Ursus maritimus. Next base: position 25,852,142 of record NW_024423344.1, on the reverse strand, counting down.
AGCACACTGGGACTGACCTCAGAGCTCGGTTGGTGAAAAATAGCTTTATACAGTTGAAAGCAAGCAGTGGGGTCAGCCTGGGGGCTGTCTTTTTAAGCGTATTTTTCAAGGACCTGACAAAGGAAATTTAGGAGTTCTGTCAGTCAGACCTGCGGGAATGTCAGCTAGTTCTCCTGGCACTGTCCCCTCCCTTGGCTGCAGAGAGACTTGATAATGGGTGAAGAAACAGCTCATTCCTTAGAGTGGGGAGGGAGGAAGGAAAGGAGGGAGGGAGGGATGTGCCGAGCTGAGAAGTTAGCCATTACCTTAAGGCTTTTGACCACTCACGTGAAGAGAAGGCTGAGGTCTTGCAAAATTTCTTCAGGCCCCGTGGTCTAGAATGTGAAAGAAGTTAGAAGGACCGAAAGAAATCGGACAATGGAAGTATTCAAATTAATGATTGCTGAAAACATAACTCCTAATCACAGTACTTCCTTGTATCACGTATAAACAACGTGAACCACACACGTTCTCAGACCGTTCGGGATCACTGAACGCTTCCCGTGTGGAGGAAGGGAGTTTGACTGGAACGAGCATAGGTTCTGTGACCGTGACATGGGCTCACACGTCAGCTGTTTGGGGACAGCCTCTGTTTCTTTGCAATTTCATTTCTTCTTCCTGATAGAGGGTAAGACCAAAGTGCCTGCCTTGCATTGTTTATTGTAAAGGTAAAACACTACTTAATAATCCGTAAAATAATATGCAAATGTTATTTTATTACTGTGGGCCCTTGGAGTTGCAAGTGACAGAAACTCAGCCTGGCCAAGGCAAAAAATTGAATGAATCTGCCCCGTGGACCCGAATACAAGGGGTAAGAGTGCAGTGGTGTGACGATGTGGCTTAGAGGCCCATTTCTTGAGCACTCATTCCACGATGTTAGGATTTATTGAGGCTTATCAGCCAGGAACTAAGCTCAGGCTCTGCAGAACACCACGTTCTGAGACCGACTCAGTCCAAGTCTTGAGTTTACGGAACCTGCAGACTCGGTGACGATTGTGTCCCTTTTGTTGCCTTTCTCCAGTCTCCGTGCTCCAGGACCCCTGTGTCCAGTGGTGTCAGTCTGCCAGCAAACAGGCTTTAAGGGGACTTGTGAGAGTCCTTCTTGCTGATATTGTGCGTTTCCTCTTTGAAGAAAGGTGCTGGAGTAACCATTCATGGGGAACGTGAAGATTACGCAGTGTGGCACTGTTGGAGCTCCCAGAGCCTGGGGAGCAAGTGTGCGGTGGGAACTGCTCGCGAAGCTCAGACTGCCTGGCCTGGCTGGGCAGCGGCGGTGCGGGAGGCGGGGAGCTGGTGGCGGAGACAGCATGCTGGCACGTGGGAAGGCCGCGTGTCTGCCGCTCCTCCTGCCAAGTTGGAATTTGGGATTTGTGTTTGACTCTTTAGCTAGCACAGCGCTTGGCATACAAGGGACGTTCAATAAATATTTGTTAAGTGAATAAGCTGATACTGCCCAGGCTCCTCCTTTTAACAGCTTCAGAGGACTTACGATGTGGATGTACCATCATTTTACTGGAATGTTCCACTGCTGACATACCTTCAGGGTGTTCCCTTGGGTTTTGTTTTCGTCTTCTGTACTTTATACACAGTGCTGTCCTGAGCATCCTTGCCCGTAGATCCCTGTGCTCTGTGCGGCCACACCTGGTTAGGGGGCCCTGGCCTTGAGGGAGGGGCCGGCGTCTTCATGAGTGTCAGGCGGTAGCAGTCACGGTGTGTCCAGGCCTGATGTCCACCCTGGTTCCACTAGTACTTCGGGAGCTGGTGTGTATACAGTGGGCAAATCCATGAAAACCCATGAGGAGCCAGCCTTCCAGAAACACGAGGGGTCATCAGCCCCTCTACCTCCTGTGTGCCCACCTTTGTTTCAAATACACATGCAGTGAACTTCCTCTGGCTTTAAAGATTTTTTTTTCTGATAACGGGTTTATTTCTGCCCATTCAAGGTCAGATTTCTACTTTGTAAGTATTCTTCTCAGAGTTTAAATGTGCTCAAAGTCTTCCTGTTCTTGGTTGCCTGTTTCTGTTTTGCTTCAGGATCTTGCTGTAGAATCAATTCCTGCATGAAGAAATCAGCCTCTCCCTATTTCAACCCATGCAACTATGAACGCTGAACTCCTTTAAAAGCTTATACCTACATATAGATATAAGTATTGACATCAAAGCGCCATGTCTGTGGCTAACAGAACAACCAGCACAGAGGACTTTGGAGGAAAAGCAAAAACAGTACCTATGCCATGTCCACCTCCTCCTTTCCAGTCTCTTTTCATCTAGACCATGACTCTCTTATAGTACTTTTTGTTTTCCTGGAGCTTTTTTTTTTTTTTTTAAGATTTTTAAAAAATCTTTAATCTACACCCAGTATGGTGCTCAAAATCACAACCCCCAGATCAAGAGTCACACACTTCACTGACTAAGCCAGCCAGATGTCCCTCCTGTTTAAATATACCTTTTTCTTCCCCTCTGTGTCTTTATGTATCCATACACTTATTTATACATTTATCTAGGCATACCTATATTTGCCGGCTGTCCATAGCTGTCCATACATACACTCAAGTTTTCTGAAGTTCTCAATAATGCTAGCAATTCTATAGAGTTCCTGTTTCCCCTCTGGAAACTTCAGTCTTCTTGCTTTAAACTGGATTACGTGTCTGTCATTCTGGGAGTTCTCTTACTACTCTTTTTATTTTTGAGGATTATATCCTCAGATTTTATTTATTTGAGAGAGTGGGAGCACAAGCAGGGGGGAGGGGCAGAGGGAGAGGGAGAAGCACACCCCCCGCTGAGCAGGGAGCCCAATGTGGGGCGTGTTCCCAGGAACCTGAGATCATGACCTGAGCCAAAGGCACATGCTTAGCCGACTGAGCTACCCAGGCACCCTCAAATAACTTCCTAAGAAAGGATATATAGGAAGTAAGTGTTTCCCCTCTAAAATGCCTGAAGATAATCTTTTTTTCTGCCTCATATTTCATTGATAATTTGGCTGGGGATAGAATTCCAGGTTGAAATCATTTTCCTCAGAAATACTGAGGCAGTGAGCCATTTTGTTTCAGCTTCCAGTATTGCGGGAGAAGGCCGCACCTCCTCCCTCGTGGGTGAAGTGTTTCGAGACAGTGTGGGTCATGGGTAAGGGTGCAGGCTCTACCCACAGACTGCCCGAGTTTCCAGCCTGGGTCTATTGCTATTTGCTGGCTCTGTGACTTCCGTTTCCTTGTCTGTGAAGTAGGAATGATGATAGCACCTCCTCACAGGGCTGTGGTTAATGATTCCATAATTTAATAGAATAGAGCTTCAAAGGATTCCTGTTACATAATGTATACTTCCTGGGACTGATATTAATATTTTTCTTCATTGAAGCTTTTCATTTTTCTTCAGCGTTCTGACGTTTTACTGTGACCCGTGCTAGGACACATCGCATATCTGATGTGTAATAGTGAAATACCTGACGTGTCCAAGAGTGGGGCTTTTTACATTTCCTGGGCTTAACACTCAATATGGCATTCAGTCTAAAGACGTCTGTCCCTTCGTCTCAGGGAAATTCTTTGTTATATGTCTTTCAAATCTTTTGAGCTACTATTGCTCAAGAGTTGGTTCCTAGCCGATTCTTTAAGTGTCTAATCTTTTCTTTCAATTTTTCATTTTGCCTTATAATAGAATTTGTTCCAAAAAATGGCCCCATTTTTATTTTCCAATCCTTCAATTAAGAAGATTAAAAAAAATTTGTTTTAATAAGCTCTAGGCCCAACACGGGGCTTGAATTCACGATCCTGAGATCAAGAGTCACATGCTCTACCAACTGAGCTAGCCAGCCACCCCCAATTAAGATTTTGAATTAAAATTATTCCATCTCCGAAAGCTCTGCTCTTTGATTTTTTATTTCATGGCATCCTTCATAGATGCTCTACCTGTGTGAATTTCTCTTCTCTGAGGATACTAATTAGAGGGTATTGTTTTTTGTTGTTCTTTTCTGTCCCCTGAATTATTTCTGGTTTCTGTTTGTTGTGAATTATCTCTCTTTTGTGCTGAAGGCTTTCTTGATGATTCTTGCCTATTCACATTTTTTACATGAGGGAATTGGATGTTTGATTAGGAGCTCTATGCGTGGGCAGGACTTGTCAACTAACAGACTTTGCTTTGTGGTGAGCAGGTGGAAACCTGGCCATGGTTCTGGGGATCCTGAAATGCCAGCATGTGGAGGACCTAAATTTGGGACATCACATATTCTCACTGGTCTGATTTTCCCCCAGAGTTTATTCCGTTTTTTAAAGAGAAAAATCCTATGTAATGTCATGTTATGTTTTAGATCAATTGACCAATCAATCGGTCACCTCTCAACTACCCAGGAAGGTAAATACAATTATCTCCGTATTCCAGAGGAATGAATTGAACCATCTACTAAATAAAGTGCCCTAGGTCACGCAGCCAGTGAAAAGTGACAGGAGAATTTAAACTCAGGTCTCTCCAACTGCAAAAGCCATATGCTCCTAACCACTATGATAAACTGTCCTGGATAATCCAGTAAAATGGGTACAAAGGCTTCCCCCAACCCCCACAGAAGGATCTTTGTTACTAGTCTTTTTTTTTTTTTTTTTTAAGTAAACTCTACTCCCAACTTGGGGCTTGAACTCACAAACCCCAAGATGAAGAGTCACGTGCTCTACTGACTGAGCCAGCCAGACACTCCTGTATAGAAAGTCTAGGGACCTAGTATTGAGAAGGTCCTTTGCTTTTAGCTTTTATTCAGCCCTATTCTTTGTTCTCAGAAGAAACAACCAGATTCCCTGAATGTTTGTTAAGCTTGATTTTCCTGACACACATAAAAGCTCTTGGATTCCCCTTTCAGGCCCTTTCCCACTAAAGGTCGTTGCAAGGGGCATTGCACACAGGTGTGTTTCTGAAGCCAAGCGACGCTCTGTCGGAGCTGTTGCAGCGTCCACATTGTGTGAGGATCGGTGACAGAGCTATTTGATGCCTGGGCACAGCCTCTGCTGTTGGCAGAAATGGAGGCTCTCTGCTGAGTGAGGGTCTTTCTCCTCTTGACTTTTTAATGGCATCCAGGCTCACTGTGAATTGAAGCTGTAAGTTCTCAGCCATTCTCCCAATTCTGAGGTTGCTTGAAACCTCTCTGCTTCAGAGCCCTTATTTTTGGAGAAGAGAATATAAGAATCATTCCAGGTACCATTCAGGAATAGCTAGTGTCAGGTCATACAAAGAAAGTCTTGGGATTGTTATTTATGAAGCAAAGTGATCCAGTAACTCCCTGAATGACTTGAATTGAATTTTATTAGTATAACTTGTCATTTGCTAGAAAGTCTGAATGTAGAAAAAATGAGAACGTTCCCAACCAGAAAGCAGACAACTTCTCCCTAACACATCAGTTTTTGTAGTTGTGAGATAGCATATATTATATATTATTTAAGATGGGACACACACATCCCCAACTCACACCTCTTCAGAAATTGTTTTCTGACCTGTGGAAGAGGGAAGCCTTTGTACTCATAGGAAAATAAACTTTCTGGTATACATTTAAAAAGTGGTTCAAGTATACATTTTCAGTAACATTAAACAAGGTAAAGTGTACGTTTGAAAAGATATTTAAATGTGCACTTGCACTTTTTAAAAAATATTTTATTGAGAGAGAGAGCACGAGTGGTTTTGGGGTGGCACAGAGCAAGAGGGGAGGAGCAGGGAGCCTGACCCGGGGCTCATCCCAGGACCCTGAGATCATGACCTGAGCTGAAGGCAGATGCTTAACCAACTGAGCCACCCAGGTGCCCCTTAAAAGTGCATCCTGAAAACAAGACAAGTGATAGACACCCTCCAAGGGGGTCTTGGATGATCCCTCCCTCCTGGTATTCACACCCTTGGGTAGTCTGTCCCCTCCCATATTCAATATGGCTGACCTGTGTAACCATTAGGATGTTGAGAGAATGATGGTGTGTGACTTCCAAAGCTGGGTCATAAAAGATATTGTGGTTTCTACCTTACTGTCTGTTGGATCTCTCACTCTGGGAAAACCAGCTGCCTATCATGGGGACATTCAAACAGCCCTATGATGAAGTCCATGGGGTGAGGAATTGAGGCTTCCTACCAACAGCCATGTGAATGAGCTTCTTGGAAGTGGATCCTCCAGTGCAGCCAGACTCAGATGATTGCAGACCCAGCTAACATTTTGATAACTTCATGAGAGAGGCCCCAAGAGTCACCCCCCCCAATTCTTAACCTATAGAAGCTGCAAGATAATAAGTGTTTATTGTTCTAAAGCACTACGTTTGGGTGTTATTTGTAACACAGCAGTAAATATTAAATACAGTGAGTCACAGTAAATAAGGCTAAAGAGATTCAGAGAGGTTTTTGAAAATAAAAGAATCTCAGTATTCAGAACTTTTAACTTTTAGAGCATATGACAAAGTTCTTTTGATTATGCAGAGCTTATTTCACTTGTTTGTGGATGTACAGTTCCCTGCCATTCACACCTACCTAGTCATTAGGCTGTAATTACACTGTTCCAGGGACCACTGCTGATCACCAGCATTGTAAGAGCCCTTGGAAGTGGACAAGTTGAGAGAGAGGGGAGAAGGAACTTCCTCCTCCTCTGCAGCAAACCACAACAGAAAACAAGGTCCAAGACTTTCTAATCCAACAGCGGGCATTAGCCCAGACATCTTCCAGTTCACACCAGTGGGTCTAGGGTTACCAGCCCTGCATCCCACACCACTTCCCAGGAAGGCGATGTTGAAACAATAGGGCTGTCTCACGCTTCTGAACTGCAACTCGGGAGTTTTGTAGGAAGCAAACTTGGGCGCCCTCGGGTGGCTTTCCGAGGAATTACACCGCCCAAACATCAGGGCTCTTTAAGTACATTGGCCATATAGGAGTTCAATTTAGTGAAGTATCTTTTCTTTCATTTTTTTAATAATAATTTTTTATTATATTATGTTAGTCACCATACAGTACATCCCTAGTTTTTGATGTAAAGTTCCATGATTCATTACTTGCGAAGTCCCTTTTCTATACATATACTATGGATGCAGCGGCTGGGCAGTGTGATTTCCAAAAAGAAAAACTTTACCTACATACTTTTTTTTAACCTGTTGCAGATATTTTTCATTCTCTGCTTTATCTATACATTAGTGGTGCAACTAATGAGTTATGGTTATTGGTTATACAAATTTTGATAAAATCGTAGCAATCTCACCGCCCAGTCTAACTCCGCTGGCAAGTCTTGGAGAAGTGCTTGCAAAGTGTGTTAAATTTTTTTGAGAGCTAGAATAACACTGACTGACAGCTGCTCTTATATTTTAATTTTTGTTGGTTCCAGAAGACCCTGGGGCAAGATTTCAGATATTAACTATCAGTTTGTTTACCCTTCCCACTCTGCACCCCCACCATGTCATCATTTTACCTGCCTTTGCCTTTCTTTGGGTTAGGAAAAGGCAGGAATAGAGATGACAAAATAGTCACAAAAAGATGCAAAAGTGTGATAGCAGATGTATGAAGAGCTTTCTGTAAATCGAACTCCATGGTGACGCACATGCACTTTGCACAGTAGTACTTAACTATCTTCGGAAAGAATAAATTCATAAAAGCTCAGGCTAACCATTTCGGCCATCTTAGAATGCCCACAGCATTAATTAATAACAAAATTAGACTGAACTTAATATACCAACAGCATCATTTCCATTCATTCCCAAGGGGATGTTTAGTACCTTTCTGCAAAGACATATCAAGAAGCAACCCCCCCTTAGCCATCAAGATTTCAACAGTATCCATGTACTTTTGTACCACCTGCCTTTTATTCTGCATTTTTAGTAGCACTTTATGTTGCTAAGCAATGAGCCGAGTCTGGGCTCTTCTCCACGAGGCTATAGAGATGTTTGCTTAGTCCTGGTTCCGAAGGGAAGCTCACCATAGCAAAGAGACACTCTTCATGGGTTCTCCTGACCCGCTGTTTCTTTGCTTGGCCCGCTCCCAGTGTGGGCACGCTGACACTTCACCACGCGGAGTCCCAGCCGCGCAGCAGGCGCCCCCTCCCGGCGACATCTCCCTCTCGTGGTCGCGCCGAGAGGCCGGAGGCAAGGCCCTTGGGCTGTGCAGCCAAAGAGCAGTCTGTTAGGCTCCGCTCTCACTCTCCCGAGCTAAGGCGAGAGCCGCTCGGCTCCCCCAATCGCTGCAACCGCGAGGCCCGCACTGTGTCACCAGGAAATGCCGCTTCTCGCCACCGTCCCCGGAAAACGGGACTGAGGGGGAGGAGATGGGTCAGCCGCTGAGTGGCCGCGGTTCGTTGTTGTTTAATTTGGGCAAGTTCGANGCGAGCCCGGAGCCGAGCCGTCTCATCTCCCGGGCAAAGCCCGATCCCTCCGGGCCCCTGCTCCCGGAGCCGGTCCCTGTGCTCCCCGCAGTGGGCAGAGGGGACACGGGCGGGGGTCCCGGGGCAGGCAGGGCGGCGGCGTTCTGGGGGACTCCTGGAGTCCCCGGGCCGCGACAGAGGCTGGGGGGGCGCGGGTCGTGGGGAGCTGGCTGGGGCACTGAGGCACACATGAGTCTGTCCTCTCTAGGGCTGGAGCTGTGCTTCTGAACAGTGGTCTTTGATCTTTCCTTAGGATGATCTCCAGGGGGGTCCAAACCTCGAGTCACTCTGAAAAGTCTATGTGTCCACTGAACGTGTCCAGAAGATTTGGCACTGCACCAAAAGCAGACAGGTAAACACCTTTACATATCACCATAATGATGGTTATTTTCCCCACAAAGGTCTTGAAATGTGTCCCTCCCAGGGGCAAGCACCCATGGGTAAGCAAATGGTCCTTGGGGCCTTTTGCTCTGTTTCAAAGGTCGGAGACTGGGGGAGAACATCTGCTTTACAGAAATGGGAATTTTAGGTCTTTTCCTGGCGTTCCTTCCTTCCAGACAAAATTTTGCTTAATGTCAACACTCTTGTTAGATGTTAAGCCCGTCTTTTCTGATCTGAGTTCCTCTTTTGTGGTTTATTCAGCAAATATTTATGAAGTGCCCACTGGAGAGTAGAACACTAAAACTAGGGGCGCCTGGGTGGCACGGCGGTTAAGCGTCTGCCTTCGGCTCAGGGTGTGATCCTGGCGTTATGGGATCGAGCCCCACATCAGGCTCCTCCGCTGTGAGCCTGCTGCTTCCTCTCCCACTCCCCCTGCTTGTGTTCCCTCTCTCGCTGGCTGTCTCTCTCTCTCTGTCAAATAAATAAATAAAATCTTAAAAAAAAAAAAAAACACTAAAACTGGGGAAAAAAATACATGTCCCTGTTTTCATGGAACTGCCATTCTAATGGGCACACGGAGGGAGTTAAACAGCAGCAGGTAAATGTATAACCTGTCAGGAGGTGATACTAAGTCTAGCAGGGTTCCTCGGTTAGGCGCTGGTTAGGAAGGGCCTTCCTCTGTGACAGGAGAGGGGAGACCTGAAGAAATGAGTGTAACGCACGTGGAAATCCAGGGGAGGAGCAGGCAGAAAGCCAGGAGTATGTGTAGGACGTGTGAGTGAGAGGGGTGCTGGAGATGAAATCACAGGGGAGGGGACCACATCACATGGGGCCTCTTCCGGGGAGAGGGGAAGCTGTGGGAGGGGGTGACAGAGGAGTGACGTGCAGGGCCTGAGGTGGTTAAGGCTCGAGCAGGTTGAGCACAGAACAGACCCGGCCCAGGGCTGAGCCCTCCACCAGCCGGTGGAGAGTGACAGGTGGAAGACGGCAGTGGCTTGCCCCCCGCCCACCCCCGTGTTCACTGTGATGATGGTGACAAGTGATCATTGCCTGAGTATATTTGGAAGAAAGATCCAAGTTTTATAGGGCCTAAAGCTGATATAATTACGGAGGCCCTATTTAAGGAAATAAATATAAAATTATGACTCTGGGGTCCATGAACACCCCTTCCCACCTCCTTTGGATAAAATCTACTTGGGTAGAAAAAAAAAATACATCTTTATTTTCATTAACCTCTAACTGAAAATTAGTGTTTTTTTCAATTATAAATGCAAGCAACACACCACAGTGGTAAGAGCAATACCCATGACTTTGTTACTAATAGAAGTTACATATAAAATGCAGTTGTACAGATAGCTCAGAATAGCCTTTACACTCAGCATTACTTTAATGTTTTGGTAGTTATTAGGCCTGCCAGTGAATCTTATTCAACGCACTAAGAAGCAAATATGACTATATTATAAATTTTTTTCTTTAATATTGTGATAACTGTATTTCAGTGGTGTCCTTTGTAATCATATGTACTTTATTTTATACATTTAAAAACATTATTTTGAGAAGAGGTTCATAGGCTTTACCAGACTGCTACAGAGGGCCATAGAAAAAAAAGGCTAAAAAACCATGATTTAGAATGAAAAAATAAATTTAAAACTTTCTAGTTTTTAAAAGCTGACAGGGGTGCCTGGGTGGCTCAGTCAGTTAAGCATCTGACTCAGGTCATGATCTCGGGGTTGTGGGATCGAGCCCTGCCTCGGACTCTGGTCTCAGCAGAGGCTGCTTGAGATTCTCTCTCTCCCTCTCCCTGTGCGCTCTCGCCACTCTCATGAACGCTCTCTCTCTAAATAAATAACATCTTTTAAAAAATAAAAAAATTAAAAAGCTGACAGATATTCAGAAAAATAACATATTTTTATTAATTGCCTATCAATTTCAGTATTTTCCCGGTATGCTTTTTGCAATATATATGTATATATTGCAACAAAATATATTATTTATTGGCCACCTCTTCATTCTGCAGATGATTTACAAAAATATATGGGCCATCTGATTACTCTTGAAAAAAAGGAAAAGATCTGTCAGTCCTGGACTCTCATCCCACTATTGGCACAAAATGGCTTTATAACATAATTTTATAAAGAGTTTTATTCATCTAAGGAGTGGATGACTTTTCCTTAAACGAGCTTCTGGCTCTATTCATTTGACACCTTGTTTCTTTTCCACCACCTATGTATTCTAATGTTGGTCCCTCAGAGGTTATAGCATATCACCTCTGACTTTCCATCTTTAAGTCACACATCATGATTCCAGGTGAATTGTCCAGTGGACGGTAGAAGAATTTCTGGAAGTTATTCCTATGCCAGCATCCCACTAAACACACACCGTATATAGCGCCGAGTCAGCGTCCCTCTACTGGACTTGGATTCCAAAAATGTCTATAGTCGCTCCAGTGCCACCCAATTTTAGGAGAGTGACAGAAAGGAAATCGAAGTGGAAAGAGACAGCAGTCCTAACTGATTACGGATTCAATGTCTTATTTTTGCAAATTTTATAAAAACAGTGGGACCTTGGGGGGTGCCTGGCTGGCTCAATTGGTAGAACATGCGACTCAATCTCAGGGTTGTAAGTTCGAGCCCCATGTTGGTTACAGAGATAACTTAAAAATAAAATCTTTTTTAAAAAAACCCAACAAACAAAAACATGTGGGCCGTGGAAGGAGCCTATGCAAGAGAAGATTACTAGATTTTCTTGACAAATCAGAAGACCTGATAATATTGGGCCCTCATGCCCTGGGGACCACAGTCCATTGGAGGTAGGCGGTAAAAACACGTTTCAACCAGGCACGCGCCCTCCATTTTGCCAGAGTCTCTCCGCAGCCTGCTCCCTTCAGACCTCTGACCTGTCAGTACCTGCAGCTGTGTGAATTTGCTGCTGTGCCCAGCATCACACCTGAGTACGGCCTGCTTACCTCTGGGAAAGGACAGGCCTTAAGGGGGCCTCTCAGTGAAGGTTGTCCAGCCCTGACTAGGATTAGAATTGGTAGAAGAGATGAACCAAAATAGTTAATCCACCAAAAACATCTATCTTGATGTGAACTGGGGAAGAACTCAGAATTCTCCATTACAATTGAACACAATGTGCAGAGTGTTTGGAAATGGCAGTTTCGTCAAAGCTCTTGGTTGTGCATCAAGGGGTGCAGTGATATGTTCTGACTGAGGAGGATGAGAGGCACTCTGGGAAAGCGACGTTGATCTGGGTCTTTCAAGATGGCTGGGGGGGGATGTTGGCCAAGTAGAGGATAGAAGAGGAAGCATTCCAGGAGACAAACAGAAGGGGACAGATGCAGGAAAGTGGAGGGTATGTGTGTGTGGGGGGGTGCTGGCTGGGGTTTAGTGAGGGAGAAGCTAGAGAAGGTGGGGGCCGAGGTGCTAAAAGGCTGGGTTGAGGAAGGTGAACATTTCATGTCAGCTACTGGAAACCATTAAGGGCTAAAATGTTAATGATGTATCATTTGTTTATGTGGTAACCTACTGGGAAGGCTTACATTTTTTTAAAATCCATATTCTTTTTCTTTTTAAGATTTTATTCATTTATTTGTCAGAGAGAGAGAGAGAGAGCAAGCACAAGCAGGGGGAGGGGCAGAGGGAGCGGAGCAAGGAGCCCAATGAGGGACTCAATCCCAGGACCCCGAGATCATGACCTGAGCCGAAGGCAGACGCTCAACTGACTGAGCCACCCAGGTGTCCCAAGGCTTACATTTTGAAAAAGGCCTTTTTGAGCCCCCCAAATTTGACCCAAAGGCAGTCTTTTTTTTTTATGGAAATTTCAATAATATAATGAATCTTCATGTACCCATCATCCAACCTTAAGAATTATCAACTCTTTACCAATCTGGTTTCATCTATGTCACCATCCACTTCTCTCTTGCTCTGTAATATTTCTAAAAGATTAAGACTCACAAAAAAAAAATAAATAAATCCCATAATATCATCAATGTCATCATTTTTTTTTTACAATTTATTTCAATCAGGACCCAAAAAAGGTCCATAAATTGCAATGAGCTGATCTTTTTAGTCTCTTAATCTATAGTTTGCCTTTCTTTTTTCTGTCAATTTATTTGTTTAAAAAAAAAATTATTTGTTCTGTCCCCCTCTCCACCACCACCACCACCACCACCACCACCAGTCAGGATTTGGTGATGGCATCACCGTAATGGAGTTTAATACATCCTCTGTCCCTGGAGTGGTGGTACTTTGGTAGTTGCTTGCCAACTAGATTCAGGTTTGATCGTTTTCACAAAACCATTTTGTAGGTGGTATTGTGTCCTTCCGTCAGGAGGCACTTAATGCCCGATTGTCTCTTTTTTTGTGATATTACCAATTGTTGATACTCAATTCCTAGATAGGAGTGGATATTTAATGGTGGAATTTCAGATATGCAAGCAGGTCAATTGGAGGAGGGCAGTTTTGGGGTACAGAGAACCAAGATATCTTGCCACCCTTTGAATAACACCTCATATCACATAAGGTAGACAAGTTCTTAGTCTGTTTTCAAATAAGGTTACTGCAAAGGAGCTGCTGTAACCACCATTAGCTTTCTTCTCTCCAAGTAATTTACCTATTCCCTTCTCTCAACCACCATATACACTCGCCTTCCCTGCCTTAAAAATTACGTTCCTTAATTTAACAGATGGTTACTGAGTGCCTACCCTATGCGAAGAACTGAATAGGCCCTGAGGGTGGGAAGCCTCCAAACTGGACCCTGCCATCAAGGACACTTCAGATCCAGTAGAGGAGACAAGCTCTAAGATGAAAAGAATGGTATAGTTCTGTGGGCTTTCCAAGGGGGAGCAGTTACCTCTAACCGAGAGGAAGAAAGAGACCTTTGTGGCGTTAGTGGTTGAACCCAGCTAAGGTAGATGGAATGATCTGGAAAGGGCCGTTGGAGGCCATAGGATTAACCTGAAGAAAGGTGTGGAGGCAGGAGATCTTAGGACACATCTGAGAAAGAGAAAATAGTCATTTTGGCTCCAGGGTGGCTAGGAGGAATGGTAGAAAATTGAAATAGTGAGAAAAATGGGTGTGGAGTTCAACACTGACCTATCATACAGCCCGGCCACTCCATGCTAGGTATTTACCCAAGAGAAATGAAACATATGTCCACTCACAGGCTAATACACAGATGTTCACATTAGCCTTATTGACAGTAACCCCAAACTAGAGACACCAGTAGGATCCAAGTGGGGCACCACACTGCCATATAAAGGAAAAAATTACTGATATGTCCACAGCGTGGACAAATTTCCAAATCATTACAACGAATGAAAGGAAAATGCAAAACGAAACTCTAGTGACAGAAGCAGTGGCCCTAGAACTGGGGCCAAATGGACTACAGAGGGACACAGGAATCTCTCTGAGGTAACAGAGACGCTTTGTGTCATGAGTGTGGTGGTGGTTTCAAGGGTACACACATCTATCACAATTCATCAGATTGTACACCCGAGAAGATACCGTTGCTTGTGTATAAATTATACCTCAATAAAATTTGGTGTTTTAGAAGTACGTTTGGGACACACCATGGAGGTTTTTGAAAGACAGGCTGAAGAGTGTTGCAAGATTTTGAAAAGAAAGGGTGAAACGCTTGGATTGCAGTGTTCTGAATTCAAAACCAGGTCAAGTTCAGGCCAGTACTGCTCAAGCGTGGGGCAGAAACTGAGAGTTAATAAAAGATAAACTGAGGCATATTTAACAAAATTTAGAGTCTAGTTGAGCAAGAAACGACTTGAGTTGGGCCCTGCCACGCCAGAAGCGGTGGCAGCATTCCACCAACAGGCGCTCGGGGAGAGGCTTCTGTCTGGACAGGCGGAAACGGAGCAAGGACATTATTTGATTGGCTCTAGTGTCAAGGGTTGCGTGCTCTGGGAAAGCCTAAGTGGTTGTGTGTGATTGGGTGGCCTTAGGTTTTGATTTGCTAGCCTTGAGGCATTGACAGGTGGTAGGTTTCGCTTCGCTTCTACCGGCTGCTAAGGTGTTAGAGCCACCCGGTCTACTGGCCTCATTGTTTAGTTAACTTAAAAGGACTTAGAAACATTTAAAGGTGATTTAACAGAATAATTTTGTTTGTTGTGTATACAAATATAATCTAAAAATCTAGTAAACAGGAGTTTAGAACTGTAGTGTGTATATTTTTTTCCTGTGATACTGTGGTTCATAATAAGAAATAGGTATTTTTTAAAAAGGGGGGTGCGCCTAGCTGGCTCGGTCAGAAGAGCTTGTGACTCTTGATCTCTTGACTCTTGTTTGAGCCCCATGTTGGGTGTAGAGATTACTTTTTTTTTTTAAAGATTTATTTATTTGACACAGAGAGGGAACACAAGCAGGGGGAGTGGGAGAGGGAGAAGCAGGCTTCCCACTGAGCAGTTAGCCCGATGCAGGGCTCGATCCCAGGACCCTGGGATCATGACCTGAGCCGAAGGCAGACGCTTAAAGACTGAGCCACCCAGGCGCCCCTGGGTCGTAGAGATTACATAAATAAATAAAACTTAAAAAAAGATATTTTTGTCTTTATCCTGGGTTTCCAGCACTTAGCACTTTAAACCTTTATAATTTCCTAAGTGATAAGCACTATAAGGGCTTCTTTTGTTCCCAGCTCCTGAAATAGCTCCAGAAGATAAAAGTGAAATGTGTGTTTTTTTGTATTCCTAACAAGTTCCTTTCAACCGCAACTGATTTATGTTAATAGAGTGACTTTTGGAAAGTCCCCGCAGTATAGGCGCAGGTTGCCAGGGGAACCAATCACGTGATTAAAGGGTTGGAACTTTCAGTTCCATACCCCCTGGGAGGGGCGAGGGGCTGGAAGTTGAGTTCAGTTACCAAAGCTTAATGATTTAGTCAAGTCTCCAGTTTCGGAGAGCTGCTAGGTTGGGAACACATCTACCTGCTGGGAGGCTGACGAGCTTGGAGAGGGTCCGGAAGCTCCGTACCCCCTCCCCAGACCTTGCCCTGTGCACCTCTTCCATCTGGCTGGTCCTGAGTCCTAGCCTTTCATGGCAAACCGGTCAGCTAGTAAGTAAAATGTTTTCCTGAGGTCCGTGAGCCGCTCTAGCAAATTAATCCAGCCTGAGGAAAGGGTGTGGGAATTTCCAATTTCTAGAAGCACAGGTAACCTGGACTTGTGATTGGCGTCTGAAGTGGGGAGGAGGGGGCAGTCCAGGAGGGCGGATTCCTTCAGCTGCGCAATCTGATGCTGTCTCCAGACAGTGTCAGAATGGAGTTAAATTGTGGGACACGCAACTGGTGTCACAGAATTGCTTGGTGATTGGAGAAACTAAGACGTGTGGGGTGTCAGAAGTGAAGCGTATATAGAGTGACACAGGGAGTGTTTTTCCTTTAGATTTCCTAGCTCCCTTTTCTAGAAATTCATGTTTATTGTAGTTTACGAAAGTTGCCAGTCCACAACAGAGTGCAATTTAAAGAAAATCATCCCTTTGCTACGGGTGGTTTGGGCAGAACTGCAGTAGAGTCAGAACAATACGAGGCAAGATTTTTCTGACAGGTTCAGTTAGATTACGCGCGCACTATTAAAAGTTGGCTATTAAGGAACTTGTGGTTTGCCCAGGCACGGAAGTGTGGAAGCAGTGTGAGCTGCCACGGCCGGCAGGATTTAGTGGCAATTTAACGACAGCACTATTGGTTTCAGACTTCTAGAGTGCTCCCAGAACCTTGTACTATATTTAGATTTCAGTCTAGGCGGCTATTAAATAAATGGAGAACAAAATGATGGGGGGGGTGCAGAGGGAAATGGAAGCTTTCTTCTTATGCTAACCTCCTATAACCTGGGAGCTTATAGCTACTTTCACATTTTTAAAAGACGTTATTTTTACGTAAGGGAAGTGTTATAAAGAAATCTAAGAAAGAAAAGGAAAAGTCTAATGTTACAAGACACTGCAGGGAAATGTCACTGTGTAATAACTCCCATATGGGGTGGGTGACAGATTTGGGCTTCGTGCCTAACAATGCACCATGCTGTTAGAGAATAACGTACCGCCTCCTTCCGGGCCTCCCCGCCTGACACAGCAGTACACAGCCTACTGTGTCAGGGCGAACACATCGAGAAATAGGAGTACAGACATATCTTGAAGGCAAAAAGGCTATCAGTAAAAACAAACCGAAAATGGTCTTTTAAATGTAGGGAGCAGGTTACCTACTTGGGGACTCATGCTGAGGACTCAGGTCTCCAGTTTGCCAGGGCCTAGGCTCACTACTCCATGGGGACAGCCAAGGAAACTCCTAAGATTGGGACCCACGTTAAATGAAACAAATTATACAAAAATATGTTTCAATCTATAAAACATGGTACAAATATGAGGAAAGTATTCTGATTTTCCCTAACCTGAGAAGCTGCTATGTGTACTTTTTCCACGACTCTTCTCCGGTGTTCCTGGCAGGCTCTCAACACACAGTCACATGCTAACAAGGTGGGCTCTTCACCTTCAAGTCCTGAAATGAAGCAGAGAGGAACTGACCTGAGCTGCAGTCTTGCCTCCTGATGCCTTGTGCATGAACTGGCCTCCTTGGTGGCCAAGGAATAGCTGCGTGGTGCCCAGATTACACTGAAGATCACCCTCGAGAAGCAGGCCCCGGAGACCCAACATCTGACTAACAGGAAATCCAGAAAGAACTGTGAAGATGGAAGGAAAACACTTAAGTGTGTGTATGTGTATACACACATTTCAAGAAAATTTCCAAGAAATGAAAACCATGTTTGAAATGACTCACCAAGTGTCTCACAGGAAATGTTTAAAGACACAATACCAAATACTAGCATTATGAACTATCAGAATCTCAGGAACAAAGAAGATTCTAAAAACTTCCAGAAAGGGAAAAAAAAAAAAAAAGCATGTCACCATACAAAGAACTGACGATTAGAATAGCAAACTTCTCAATAGTAGCACGGAAGCCAGAAGAGAATGGGTTTTGGACAATGTCTAAATTTGACATATTATTCCTAATCTAGAAGTCCATACTTAGCCAAATTATCAATCATGTATAAAAGGAGAATAAGGATATTTTATATAAGCCAAGTCCCCCCTGCCCAAAAAAACATTTAACTTCTCAATAAGCAATTAGAGAGCTGCTTCACCAAGACAGAAAGGAAATTTGGGATTTAGGTAAGTGGTGAAGGGAATCCCAGACTAAGGGAGAGAGAAGCTCCATGTGCCACAGGGCAGCAAGATGGCAAAGGCCTCCGTGAGGAAGCTCTTCAAGAAAACATAAAGTTGGTCCAATAGATTCCTGGAACACTTCAAGTTTTGAAAAAAAAATTTACATTTTGCAGTGTTGTGATTTATAATAAGACATATATATTTGGTCTTTGTCCCTGTTTCTGGCAGAGGTTCTAAACCTTTGGGATTTCCTGTGATGAGAGCAATAAAGGTGGCTTTTGTTTTGAGGTGATTTTTGGAAAGCTCCAAAGGATGGAGGCTGATTGCCAGTGGAGCCAAAGGTGTGTTTAAGGGTTGGAACTTTCAGTCTTACTCCACCCCTCCCTGGAGGGGAGGGGCTGGAGATTGAATCCAACCAATCACCAATGGCCAATGATTTAATCAAGCCTAGGAATTGAAGCCTCTGTAAAAATTCAGGACAGGGTCCAGAGAGCTGCTAGGTTGGGAACACATCTACCTGCTAGGAGGCTGACGAGCTTGGAGAGGGTCCGGAAGCTCCGTACCCCCTCCCCAGACCTTGCCCTGTGCACCTCTTCCATCTGGCTGGTCCTGAGTCCTAGCCTTTCATGGCAGACTGGTCAGCTAGTAAGTAAAATGTTTTCCTGAGGTCCGTGAGCCGCTCTAGCAAATTAATCCAACCTGAGGAAAGGGTGTGGGAATTTCCAATTTCTAGAAGCACAGGTAACCTGGACTTGTGAATGGCGTCTGAAGTGGGGAGGAGGGGGCAGTCCAGGAGGGCGGATTCCTTCACCTGCGCAATCTGATGCTGTCTCCCGACAGTGTCAGAACCGAGTTAAATTGTAATACAACCAGCTGCTTGGTGTGGGGGAAACTTCCACTCATTGGAATTAGGAGAATTGTTACATTTTCTACAGAGTTTAGGGGTTAATGAGTACCCAGAAAACTAAGCAGTGGGGAATGAACTAACTCCAGCAAAATGTAAAACAGTCAAGGAATAGAAATCGTACTATTTGGCTCAATTTGGAAAAAATACGTAGACATACCATAATTATTAACTTAAATTGGGAGATAATATATGGGAGGATGGGGAAAGAGAAGTGACAGGGCTGGGGGGAGTTACCAGCGCCAAGAAAGCATAATCTTCGTCTTCCATAGAGAAAGTCAGAAGGTAATTTCTAAACTCTGAAACTGAAAAAACAAGAAATAATAGTTGAGGGGCGCCTGGGTGGCACAGCGGTTAAGCGTCTGCCTTTGGCTCAGGGCGTGATCCTGCCGTTATGGGATCGAGCCCCACATCAGGCTCCTCTGCTATGAGCCTGCTTCTTCCTCTCCCACTCCCCCTGCTTGTGTTCCCTCTCTCGCTGGCTGTCTCTATCTCTGTCAAATAAATAAATAAAATATTTAAAAAAATAATAGTTGAAGCAAGTTATTTAGAAATAAGGATTTAAAAAAAGAAAGAGCAAATACGCAGAATGTGTTTTGGAAGAGTAAAGAAAGCCTGGCAGGAATGAGGTAGGGCAAGGGACCGAGGAGCTTGCTGTAAGCACTAAACTCAGCGGTTCAGACTAGGATATGAAATACTTTTTTAAAAGCAGCACATCCAGGTCAAACTCAGCGGTGTGTGTGTAGTGCGTCCCACCCTTCCGTTAATCCCATGGCAGCACACCTCGAGCACGTATGTGCCAAGCGCCAGGCCTCATTCTGAACATCAGGGTACAGCACTGAGCTTCAAAGCCTTTTGCAGCCTGTGTGGAGTGGAGACAGATAAATACATAGTATGTTAGATGGTGAGAAGTACCATGGAGAGAAGCAGCACAGAAGGGGGCTGGGTGGTGTTTTCAATGGCATGGTCAGAAAAAGCCTCCCTGATTTTGAGCAGGCTTGGTCGTGAGAGCGAGCCACATGGCTGTCTGGGAAAAGCAGTTGGGCCTAGCAAACAGCCAGAGCGAAGGCTGTGAAGCAGAAGCTTGCGTGGTTAGGGCTGCCGGGTGAAAGGCAGGTGTAGGAAGGGGCTTCAGATGCAGACACCCCGAGGGGTTAGAAAACATTCTGCAAAACGACCACAGGCTAGTGATAGGGAAGCTAAGCTGTAGTTGGGAGTTTTGCACAACTCTCACACCCCATAAACCAGAGGGTTTAGTAGCTGCCTTAGAAAAGGAAGCCTCCACATTGCTCTTGGGATGCTAAAAATCAGCTGCTCTCACATTCACACCCAGCCCTCCTCCTTTGTCTGTAGAGCAGAGTGGGGCAGTTTGCACATTACTTAACCAGTTTTCAAAGGCTTAGTCACTTGAGCTTTTAATAGGTGCCAGCAGTTGGTATTTACTGCCCTGCCAGTATGATGGCAGTCACTGAGGGTAGTGACACCAGCCCATGTTCCACCTGACAAAATCCGTCAATGTGGATCGCCCTCACATTGATTCAACGGGGGGATACTTCGGAAGGATGGAACCCTAGGAAAGTGATGGGCAGAAACACTGATTGCAGCCCACGGAGGGGTGTTCAGCTTCCAGTTTTATACTGGCCATCTGTTGATAGGCATTATTCCACCTCAGTAAGGTAGTCAAAACGACAGGTTCATGTTCTTAATTTCATGTGTAGTAATCTTCCTCCTTTCACCCGCCAATCTCCCCCCCCCCCCCCCAGGTTGCTAGGAGTTTGGCTCTTTGACTTACGGGACAAATTGGCAGTTCTTGAGGGAGACTTCCAAATTAATGTATTAGTAAAAAGGAAATTACATGTATAGCTGTTTTGAATACTTGTCCTCAAACTTTCTATGGGATTTCCGAGCTCTCTACCAGCTGCTTAGGGAATGGTAGGTAGGTAATACTCTGGGTAGTGATTTTATTGTCCTGTGCTCTGGGTGAGGTCATGTGCAAGTAGCATTGAGAGTAAACAAGAACTTATCTGCTGTCTTTACATATGAAGAAAATCACCAAATACAAGACTAGATTTCTAGCCCAAACTGTTAGAAACTCCGGACTGAGTGTCTAATAGCTGTACGATACTAGATAAGTATTGTACTCCCGGCCAGCCAATTGTGGTCTGTGCCCCCCCTCCCCACAGAGGACCCCTCTAGTGAGTCACCTGAAGCCTGAATTCTCATTTCTTCACCTTCAACTGTGGTGCATTCATGCAAAAGCACTCCATAAGGTATCCCCCCATCTCCACGCTTCCTGCTTTACACTAGCTCAGAAGAGTACTATGTATCTATGAACAAAGGGAGAGGTCAAGTGTATCCTGGAGGGGGAGGATTGAGAGGCGTCAGTAATTGAAGGAAACCTCATGGAACAAGTCATTACTTTGGAAAGAATCCTCCCCTAGGCTCATAACTGGCATTGTTCTACTGAATTGTGTGGACTGTTAAAACCACATCCACTTGAGGTTCTCATCGCCCAGTGTACGGAGGAATCTTATATGCCAATACCAGGCTGTTATAGGAAACCATGTACAAATAGTACAAATCCACAATCTACACACTCTCAGAAAGTATACTAGAATATTCCAGTAGTTAAAACATGCCCCCACAATAGTAAAAAAAATAAATAAAAATCTGCTTTAGCCTGCCAACAAGCATTACGATCAGACATACCATTGCCGCACAAAGGGATGGATTTGGAGGAATTCAGTGGGACAGCTATAAACTACCATCACTATGATTTTTAACTATATCTGCAAACTCCCTACAGTAAAAAATCTGCACTTACCTTTCCGCTCCCCACTTTAATAGCCTGTTGGCCAGAAGGCAACGGACAGCATATTAACATATTCTGTATGTTGTATACTGTAGGCTTATCGTAAAGCTAGAGAAAAATCATAATACACTTACAGTACTGTGAAAGATCCACGTGTAAGGGGACCTGTGCAGTTCAAAGCCACATGGTTCGAGGGTCAACTGGACTGACATTTCACAGGCAATATGCTGCCCATTTTAATCAGGCTTTCTTCCCCCACTATTCACAGACTTGTGAAGTTTCCTTCTTGGACCTCATCTTGACTAACCCTGAAACACTGTCCACTTGACCTCCAGGCCACTCCCGTGACTTTCCTACCTCAGGGACAGTTCCTCTGAATCACTTTGACAGTTCATCATGCTGACCATCTCAAGCTCGAAGTTGGAGAGCTGAGTCTATCCTTTCTAGGTTTTCTCACCCAGTGTTTTTGCTTCGAATGTCATGCACTGAGATTTTCCAGTAGCTTTTTAAATCTTTAGACCTCTCCTCCCAGGTAAAATACTCCACTGCTTACCCAGTTCATTAGGTCAGATCGTATCACTCTTCTGCTCAAAACCCTCTGGCCTTCCCACGTGACTTGGTTTCCTCTTTTCCTGGATACTCTCTTCTATGCCTTAACCCTTTCTCTTGTCACTGGGGGTCCAGCAGACTGGCCACCTTGTCCCCAGAACATGTCTATACACTCCACTTCAGACTCTGAATTTGCAATTCTTTGCCTGGACTGTTCTGCCCGCAGATATCCACATGCCTATTTATTTGCTTTCCTATTCAAATCACTTTACAAAGGCCTTCCTGGACAATACTACTAAATCCTTTTACAATTTGTCTCCAAACGTGTAACAAAGCCTAGGACTCAAAGAACACTAGGAACATGACTTTATCAAGCTTAATACCAATAAGGACATAAAATGACATGCTGACAAAGTACACATCACCTGTTACTCTTGTACAAAGTATCTTAAACTTAACTGGGAGTAACCAGAAACTGAAAGTAAGCATTCCTAAGGCTGGACTCATCTGGACTCTTCACTTCCTAGAAAGCCTCTGCATCTCCTTTTCTTCTAGTCTTTTCCATGGGTCACTCACTACATCAGGTTTCAGGTTAGATGGTACAAAACCTTTCACACAACCAGGTGGTTACGTTCATAGCACTAACCGCTGCCCCAAAATCTTTTCCCCACTTATGTTGCAGAGGGCTTCCTAGATCAGCAACTGGCACTTTTTCTACTTTAACGTTAGATCAGAATGCTTAAAATTGCCACCAGCTTGACTAGTTTCTAGTATTTGGGTTTGCTTCCACTCATCACCAGGGGGCACTATCAACCTAAACCCGTCTCAGGTTCTGAACCACATTATGAACTCTGAAATCTCTAGGGCAAATTCCAGACGGCTAAATCACTGGATTCGCCCTGGGTTCATGTGTCACAGGACCAGATGAGTCACGGGCTTGCCTTCAATTTAGTTTTAACCTTTAATCTTTTAAAAGCGGAATCAGTCAAAAGGCAAGTCTGGGAAATCCTTTTCCAATACTTCTCGTGAACTCAAATTTTCGATACTTTGGAGTAAAACAGGATCTTCGTTAAGGTTTACTTCTGAGTTACATTAATTCTCCATTTCCCCCGCCCTGTACTCCCCCATTCAATCTTGACTGCCACAATGAGACAGACAGAAAGCGCGAGGACCCTTTTTTCTTGCATCTCTAGTGGAAACCTTAGCAGCAGACAGGAACTGCTCCAGGTCTGTCAAATGGATGCATTTTCCTTATTCTCCTTCTGCCACCCACAGCCCTTTCGGGTACAATAGGACATAACAGCAGTATTTTCCTCAGCCCACCACCTAGCCCACATTCCATCTAGACCATCTTTTAAAGCAGGGGCTGGCAAACCTTTCTTGTGAGGGGTCACATGGTTGTTTTACGATTTGTAGGCCTTAAGGTCTCCCTCATACTCTGCTCTTAACAGTTAAGAGCCACTCAGTACATAAACAAATGAGCACGGCAGTGCTCAAAAAACCAAAATTTTCACAAATTTTAGGTTTCATATTTTTCACATCCCACCACGTATTTTCTCCCACCATTTAAAAATGTAAACACCTCCTTGAAGTCCCAAAAATAGGTGGCAGGACAAGCCAGTTTGCCAACCCCATTCCACAGAGTTTGACATAAACATTCCAGGAGACATCTAGATTTCTCTAGAACTTGGCTCTACTTATGATAAATAAGATCACACAATACTTTGCTTCCAACTGTTATTAGTCTCTTTTTATTCTTTTGGTACTCTCCTCCAGAGTTAACTAATTCCATTTGTAGGTGATGAAATGTGTAAGGAATCCACTTCAAATGTTGGCCCACCTAGGAGCATGGTCTTTCCCTTTACTTGAACTCAGAATTAAGACTTTTGGTTCTTGTTTTTTATATTCCAGTCCCAGAAGTAGTTTTCACTGTAGAAGTGATCTGCAGGCAGTCTTATGCTTCCTAGCAGTAGTCTACAACCAGGCTCTAGCTTCTCCAGGACACTACACAGGATGGATTTAATACGTAAACTAAGAGGCATTCTCTCAAATGAGTTTAAATGCATTTTATTTTTAGACAACCTACATGACATGTTTTTTTCTTAAAAACAATGCCTCCGCTCCAAATAAATCAGGGTCAAAATAAATGAAGAGCTCAAGATGACCTCAGTCCCATTTGTCTAAGTCCTGGTGTTGTGTGGGTGAAGAGCAGCAGCCAGTTATGACGACAGTTGATACATCCAAAGTAATGGCCAAATTCGTTACTGTGAAAACAAAAACGACTGTATTAGCACTTTTATCCAGTATGAAAACATTTAACATTTCTACGCTGCAGATGTATTCCCCTCTTCAATCTGGGCTGCCACAGAGACAGACAGAAAGCGCAGGGATTTTTTTTCTCTCGCATCCTAGTGCAAACCAAAAGAACAACAGCCAACTGTTCAAGGTCTATCAGTGGATGCAGAATCATCCTTACCAAAGCAGGGGTAGCACGTTTTCTAGAAATCTCATTTTAAAGCAAGTCCCATTCATGTACACACACTTTTAGTTCTACCAACAAAAACCGCAGTTATTCCTGGAATAATCCCCTTAGCAAATCATCTGTCCCATCCTAAGACATTTTTTTTGGTCCACTGTTGCCTCTCATATTATTTAGGGTAGCCTAAAATTGATCTTGTCCCTAATTTATATGGAAGCCTCCGAAAGCTGGGATAATGAATGCTTTCATTTCTATGCTGCCTCCAGCAATGCCATGCATAGTAGACATTCATTTAATTTTACTAAAGGATTTTGCATATTGGGTAAGCAGTCAGCTCTAACTTTATTTACTAAAAGCTAGTTAACATCAAGGTTTTTAATGACCAGCTGCCAATTACCAGTAAACCAAAGTGAAAAAGGTTTCACACCATGCATGCCACTCACGCATGTGTGGCAAAATATGAAGGGCCGTTTCTATGGGGTAAGATCAACCCAAGGTGCTGTTTCTGATCTCCAGCTTAGTGATTTAAGCCACCTACAAGACAAGCTTTCTGTATATAGAAATCTTTTACATGTGAAACACAACTCTATTAGACTCCCAAAAAGAAACAAGAGCTAGACCTACATTTTACAAATACTGCTGTAAAACCCATTCTAACTATCCCGGGGGCAAGAAACAAGGAATCACACCAAAGATGTCTCCATTTTGACATTACTGATTTAAACCCACTTCCTTATACTTACACATTTCTCCATTTCTAAACCATCCTTAAAGAAAATCATATATGGGGTCACACCATCCTCACGGTAGTCCAGCAGAGCAACCATGCCATCTGGATTCATGTTTTCACCAATAAAGAACTTAGGAAGCAAACAATAAATACCCAGAATTAGACCATTATATACAGATCATATCAAAACAAACTACAATAAAACAATCAAAGGAGGATTCAAATCACCACAATTTAAGAGACTTTCACCAGGAGAAAAAAAGAAATAGGAACCAAATTTCTGTTCACCAAATGAGAACACTAACAATTGACCAAAGTACGCAGCAATCCAGAACACTTCATACTTTCTGGAAACACACTCTCTCAGCCCCACATATACAATCCAAACTCTGCAAAAGCCCGTTTACAATCATCAAGCATTAAGGAACATACAATGAGAGAAGCACATTATAGGGATAAAGTTATCTTATGGCCAGAGGACATGTGAAAGCTGGAAAATCAAAGAGCCAGGCTGTAATGAGTTTTTTCCTTACTCCTTATAAGGGGAAGTCACTGAGTTTCCCAACAGAACAAGTGTAGAAAGAACTCTAGTGGCAATGAGACACTGAAGCTGGAAATAAAAAGATTGGAAGACCACTCAGGAGGTTAACAAGCAATTCTAGACAGGCAGAAATGAAAAATGTCCTCTGGGAAGTGAGTAGGGACCAAATTCTGGAATCAAGCAGACAAGATCTAGAAACACACTTGGGAGCAGGGAAGGCTACTTTCCACAGCCTGGACTACTGGAATTCCATCTATGAAGTTATTTAAACTGCTCAAAAGACCCAGAAGACCGCCAGGTTACATCCACTATTCATCAAGTAATTTGCTCCTTTGGCAGCTAAAATGGCACAACTCTTTGACACAAACATTTATGGTATTTACCTGGTAGTTTTTGAAATTAGCGAGGATGTGCTTGATTTGTTCTGCAGCCCCTGTCATAAAAGGCTTTACTCTTTCTGGCCTCTGTTCTTCAAGTTTGCCTTTGATTCTAAAACAGTATTTTATTAATAGGTTAAAGTACTCAGTTCTCAGGGGGGGGGGGGGGGGGAAGATCCAAACTAAGACAAGCACTGAAAAGGGCGGCTCGTTATCACTGCGCCCAATTAACATGGCACCATCAAGAAACCAGGAGCTCACAGAATGAAGTTTCCAGACTGTTCACAATTTTGGACTTCATGTTATTGCCAAAGTACACTTCTAAAAAGCTAGAACGACACTGCATGCTCCAGTGTGTTCACATTAGTTTATTTATAGAAAAGCCAACTATCCTTGGGAGCTCGCAACAGAAAGGTTAAGGCCTTTTTCACAAGTATGTCTGCTGCTAAAGAACCTCCAAGTCAGCTTATCCTTGAGTCCTACGGGATTCCAGACAGTAGGTGGGCTGCGCCAGGAGCACTTACGATTTCATGTAATCTTTGATGTACTTCTTGTAGGCTTCTTTTGTGAAGCTGGTTTCCTGCAAGTGATGGTTCATGACAATATCAACACCAGTGATTACTGTGCTTTCGGTACCTTCGCCCTCCGGGCCTTCAGCGGAGGCATTTCCACCAATGAGCGAATCATCAATGTTACCCTCTGTCCTACTGACCATCTGTATTAAGAAAAAAAAAAGTTTGGTTTCAGACGTTTCTGACTTTAGCTAAAAGCATCCCCCGAATTTTGTGTGTCAGTTCACATATCCATCATTCTCCCACCACTTTTGACTCTTGCCAAAAACCACTAAAACATTGTTATGGAGAAAAAAACTGAAGCCGTCTGAAATTCCTGGAACATCGTAACTCAGTAAGAATTCTATGTTGACCGGAAGGAAAGCGGGGTCATTTACAACCAAGTAGAAGTTCTGTGTGGGCTTTTGGGCTGATGAACAAGTACGTGTAGAGCAAACGTTGAAGGGCTTGGAGCTCCCTAACCGGAGGCTACCTGTCCCGGACAGCCCGGGAGGAGGATGGGCGCCAAGGCGGCGGACCTATTTCCAGGCTCAGCTCCGCCTCCACATTTCTAGAAAAACCCGAGCCCGGAAAGAGCGTCTCCTCCGCCAGGAGGCAGCGGAGAGGATTGCACAACTTCGGGCGGGGGAGCGGCGGAAACCCGAGCCTGCCCGGCCTTGCCTCCCCCGCGCCGCGCGGCCCGACCGACTCACCTTCCCCTCCACCTCCAGGCACAGCCCGTCCGCGATCTCCCGGATCTTGTAGATGTCGGAGAACATCTCATCATCTGCTCGGGGACACAGACCCGCCCGTCACGCTGCGCCCGGAGGTGTGGAACCGGCGCCGCCATTTCCCGCGCGGGCCAGGCGCACGCGGCCCCCGCGCCTCCCCGGGCGCTCGAGACCCCGAGGTGTGCCCCAGGCACCGACCCCTCCTCGCTCCCGGAAAGGCCGCCGGCGTCCCCTAGGCCCACGACAGCGGCGGCGTCCTTCTTCCCCGCCCCCACCCGCACCCCTGTCCCCTGCGCGCGGCAGTAGGGGTAGTGCAGTCACGACTCACGGCTGATGAGGTCCCGGTAGATGATCATGACGACGGCTGGAGAGTGACGACGGCGGCACTACCTTAGCAGGAGCCGGGAGCTCTGAGCGAGCGCGGTGCAGCCGGAGCGGCACTCGGGGGGAGGGGGGAGCGGGCGGAAAAGGCCGACTCAGCCGCTCCCCAACCTCATATAGAGGGCACGTCCCCCTACGTCATCGCCCGCTGCGCCTCCGGAAGCGCCGCAAGCGGTGACGTGGCACGCAGAGCCGCGCGAGGGGTGGAGCCACGGCGCGGGCCGGTGAGGGGAGGCGAGCATCCGGGGACTTGGGCCGGGGACACAATGCTGCGTTCCGCGGTGGTAGCGGTGGGGCGGTAGCTGGGAGAGGCGAAGGACGGGATTCCCGGGCCCCTAGTGGGGAGCGTGAGGGAAGCGGGGCAGCCTCCCTACCCCGTCCCTACCCTGCCCGGCCGCCCTGGGAGGTGCTGGGCGTGGGTGGGGCTTAGATGAAATCTCTTCAGGCTTCCGCCCTACGCCTTGCCCCGCGCAGCTCCCACCCCTTTCTGGGAACAAAAATGTCAACTGCTGTAGAGGACTTCGCGTTGACGGAGTGTCGGGGTCTGGGGGAACCGTGAGGCTGTCCGCAAGGATGGAGGTAGGGGGCTGGGCTTTTGGCTTCGCTCTAGGTTCTCGGGAGGCCTCGGAGAACTTCTAGCGTTTGGCCCAGACGCTGCCTCAGCTGTAGTTTTCGGATACCTTCGTGGAGCAGAGCCGAGTCCGGGGACGGGCTACAGGTCGTCCCGCCGCCCTCTGGGATTAGTTGTGGGGGCGCAGGGTCTGTGGGGAGGAGGTAAGGTGTCCCTGGAGTTTGCACAGCTTTCCCATCTCCCAGTCGGGTTCCATATTTGAAAGCTTGCGGGTTCCTCAGGCAAACAGCTGAGGAACTTTGTTTTGCATTTGGTCTTGAATTACGTCCTCTGACAAAAGGGATATATTGTCACTTTAAAAATGACATAGGAATTACATGCTAAGTGCTAGAGAGTTAAAAGTAGGGAGCTTCCCATTTGCCCAAATGTTATGTGGACTTTAGACCCAGTTATTAGGTCCAAAACAAACACTCAAGGAAGCAATTTCCCTTTCTGTGTGAAACCGGAGAGCTTGTGACATTCTACAAATATTTTTATGCTCTGCGGGGTCCCTAGCACCGGGTATTGCACGAATCTCCCAACCGTGAACAAGTTAAAACCCAGTCCTATCCTCACAGAAATTTTGTTCTAGTAAATCAAAGAATCAGGCAATTATAATACATCCAATATTTTTTCCCCTAACTCCAATAATGAAGCATTCTGCACAGTAAAAGCAACTTGGGGAAGAGCAGAGCACAAAGCTGAATTGAGATGATGGAGAAGTCAAAATGGAAAAGGGCCAGGAGATAGTACCCTCCCAAAAAGTTGTGGTCGGGGGCTGCACTGGACACCACAGACGACCCCAGGTAACTGGGAGGAAGCTAAAAAGTGGCATGAAAGGAATTGGAAAACAAATGGACATCTTCTGACAGAACATCTGTGAAGGATCTCTCAAACCTTGATTATTTCTGGGATGTATGAGTGGAACAGACTCTCCCAGGCAGATCTTCAATTATTTTCCTTAGCTTTCACATTTTCAAATTTATAAGAAATACTACCATTTACTGATACTGTACCCCTAAACTCTCTCCACTCCCCTTCAGCTTTATGTTCAATTAAAAACATTTTTTCAAGTTTTATAAAAGCCACAGTGAAAAAAGAGTACTTAAGTTAGAGTCAAAGTACTTACATTGAAATCTTGGCTTTGTTACTAGTCCTACAACCTTGGGAAAGCCAGCCTCCCGAAGCCTAAGCATGAAATCGAATTTTTGTGAGTTGAAAGGTTTTGGGGATATTAAATAAGGCAATGAAAAAATGCCCGGTGTCCTCAATAGGTTGTTAATAAATTATGGTTGAATTTGGATGCATAATTCTTTTCAAATCTTACTACTTTTTTCCCCTCAAATTTTATTACTTTACAAAACATTCCTGAAACTTCATTAATCCTCTAATTATGTTATTTGGAAATTTTTAGGGATTTAGTGGATATGTGTTGTATTAAAGACGTTCTATTTAATCATAACACTAATTGTTCACTGAAAGAATTCAACTTGTGTCATAAGATTTCTATCTCAGGTTCATGTTTGATAACCCATGGTAATTCATAAACCAGAAATCCTAAAAAAAAATCTTAGGAAAATCTGATTTGAACTTCAGGATATTTTGTAAGCTTCACCCTGCCAGACAGCTAAAAAAATGTGTGCCATATCTTGAAAATACCTACTTAGAACACCAGTAATGCAAATAGGGAAAATTATTCACTAATTGTAAGCCACTGACAAAATTGGAAGGATTTGGTCTTCAGCTAATTAGCTTTTACTTTGGCATCATTTGAATTTTTTTTTAAATTGGCTCCACGCCCAGGGTGGAGCCCAATGCGGGGCTTGAACTCATAACCCTGAGATTAAGACCTGAGCTGAGATCAAAAGTCAGATACTTAACCAACTGAGTCACCAAGGTGCCCCTGAAAATTTTTTTTATAACAGTTTATTTCTTACAGTGATTTATTCAGTGATTGCTAACAAAGTCTAAGATTGTCCTAATTTTACAGCTGAATATGACTTTGTATCTCTTGCAATTAAAACGATCGCAAAGACAATGTCTTCTGGCCTCTTCACACAAGTCCTCACTTGAGAAAAGCACCTCAGAAGAGTTCCCCCTTATATCACTTAGGGATTGACTACAATAGCTTAAACACGCATGGGTTTATTCATTCTCTCACATAAATGAAATTCAGGGATATGCAGTCCACACTCCTGTGGTGGTTTCATGGGCATCAGGGGCTTAGGATTTTCCTTTCTCCTCCACCACCTATACGGTCTGCAATAGATGCTAGAACTCCAACCATCACATCCACCTTGCAGACTGCAAGAAAAGGGGAAGGAGGGGTGCCTGGGTGGCTCAGTCGTTAAGCGTCTGCCTTCGGTTCAGGCCACGATGCCTGGGTCCTGGGATTGAGCCCCACATCGCATCAGGCTCCCTGCTCCGCGGGAAGCCTGCTTTTCCCTCTCCCACTCCCCTACTTGTGTTCCCTCTCTCGCTGTGTCTCTCTGGGTCAAATAAATTAAAAATCTTAAAAAAAAGAAAGGGCGGGAAGGACAAAAGAGGTACATTCCAGCTGTGTGTTTCCTCCTAAGGAGCAATTCTGTAAGTCCTAAAAGAGGACTTAGTTGGCCTCCATTTTTACCTCAAACTTCTCTAGTTGCCTTCCCTCCCCCCTTGTCTGGGCTCAGGTGGAAGAGCCTGAAGGCAAAGCATCCCCTGATGGGAATCACAACTACCCCCTCAAGCAGTAAGGACTGCCCTGAGCCAGCAAGACACCGCCCTTAATTGACTCCAAGACGATGGATTTGACCTTCACTGCGCACCTGCACTTACCCACCCACCTTTGCCCCACATTTCCATATATATATATCTGGAAGTATTTTCACCACTTTGGAGACTGTCTTTGAGACCCTAGTCCTTTGTCTTCCCCATGTTGGCCTCACTGAAATAAACTCCTTTCTTGTTTCACCACCATTCATTTCTCTGCCTTCGGATTTTGTCAGCGGTGAATGGCTGAACCTGGACTGTTTGGAACCCCCAGAGCCAGGTGCTCTTTACCCCTGGCTACAATGCCACTGAACAATTATATGGATGCATCTAGTTGCAGTGAAGGCCAGAAACTAGTCTTCCAGCTCATGGACCCTGGTTCATTGCCGCCCGAAATAAAATCAGCATTTTGTTCTTAAGAATGGAGGCAGCTAGTAGTCCTTGTTGTACTCACAGTGCAAAGGGTCTGGTTCTCAGTTTAGACTTTTTTCACTTTTACTCACTGGGGGTCAGGTTCGGGGAAATGGATTAGTATTTACCAAACTCAGATTGATTTGTAAAACGAGAATACCATTAATGTAGAATGAGAAATTCCTGGTTGGTTACATATAGTGTAGACAGTCAAATTGCAGAAAATGTAGTTAAGAGGGAATTGGGCAGGGGCGCCTGGGTGGCACAGTGGTTGAGCGTCTGCCTTCGGCTCAGGGCGTGATCCTGGCGTTATGGGATCGAGCCCCACATCAGGCTCCTCCGCTATGAGCCTGCTTCTTCCTCTCCCACTCCCCCTGCTTGTGTTCCCTCTCTCGCTGGCTGTCTCTATCTCTGTCGAATAAATAAATAAAATCTTTAAAAAAAAAAAAAAAGAGGGAATTGGGCAGGGAGGTTAGAATGCAGTTTTATGATCGTTGACAGAAGGTTATTTAGAAATGAACCAGTCCCAGGGCGCCTGGGTGGCTCATCCATTAAGCGTCTGCCTTTGGCTCAGGTCATGATCCCAGGGTCCTGGGATCGAGCCCCCCATTGGGCTCCTTGCTCAGCAGGAAGCCTGCTTCTCCCTCTCACACTCCCCTTGCTTGTGTTCCCTTTCTTGCTGATTTAAAAAATCATAATGCACATAATAGAGCATTTATAAACCATAGAGAAAACCACAGATAACTAGTCTTGGCGTTAATGTTCTCCCCATCAATGTTTGTAAATTTTTTAAAAAGCAGGGTCGAGGGAGGGGTGCCTGGCTGGCTCAGTCAGTAAAGCATATAACTCTTGATCTCTAGGTCTTGAGTTCAAGCCCCACATTGGGCATAGGGCTTACTTTAAAAAAAATTAATAAATAAATGCATTACCTATATTAAAAAACAAAAAACAAAAAAACGGAGTGGAAGGAATCCTAATGTTTAAGTGACTTCTCCATCAGATGACTTTAAAGCAATAGGTTACTCTTTTATTTTAAGCCTGCTCTAAAAGATCTATGAACAAGCCAATTAGAAGATTTCTTGGTTGGAACTACTTTTAATCACTTTTAGACTGTATTTTTAAAAATGAGTACAAGATTATTAGACTAATCAGTCAGCTAGGTGGGCAACTCCAGCTCTCCAGTTCTTAATCTCAGAAAATTGTTCAAGTATTTTTTCCTTTATTATGAATATTTTCCCGTGTCATTAACCATTCATCTAAAATGTCATTTAAAATTATTATAAATAGGGACCCCTGGGTGGCTCAGTCAGGTAAGTGTCTGCCTTTGGCTCAGGTCATGATCCCGGGGTCCTGGGCATCTTGCTCAGCAGGGAGCCTGCTTCTCCCCTGCCTGCTGCTCCCCCCCACTTGTGCTCTCTCTCTCTTTCTGACAAATAAATAAATAAATAAATAAATAAATAAATAAATAAATAAATTACTATAAATATTCCAGGATGCCTGGCTGGCTCAGTCAGTAAAGCACGCAACTCTTGATCTCAGGGTCATGAGTGCAAGCCCCCCATTGGGCATGGAACCTTCTTTTTAAAAAAAAATTATTATAAATATTCCAACTGATGAATGTTGGAATTTATTTTTAAATCATAGATCCAAAACATTGGAAAATACAGAGACACACAAACATTTTTAAAATATTTAGGTACCCACCAATCACAATAAATAACTGCTAATATTTGCATACTTGCTTCAAGCTTTTTTTTTTTTCAATGAATGAAAAAATATGACTGATCACATTGAGGTCTACTTTATCCTCCTTTATGGACATCCAGAGGTCCATCCACCCTCCCCAGCACCCACTCAGGTAACCGCACCACCCATGTCCACATTCCAGTAAGGAAAGAATAAGCAGAAATTGGAGGGCAGGCGCTAGCAGTCATGCCTATCACTTCTTGTATCTTATTGCCAGAACCTAATCAGAGAGCCTTTAGCTCCGAGGGTGGCTGGGAAGTATATTCTTTATTCAGGGTGGCAGATGGATAGGGAGTTGGAAGAGTGAGCAGTCTCAGTCACAGCTATACTAGTACTTCCAGGCTCTGTGGCAAAGAGGAGGAGAGAAAGCACAGAATTGAGTCGGAAGAAAATTGAATGGCTGTGAAGTAGGGACTGACTTTAGCCTCGGTTTCTCCATCTTGCCTATGGAATTATTATTGGATGTATAAATACTTCATCATCATGGATGAATGAATGAATAAGTGAGCAAATGAATAAATAAATATTAGAGTTTATTTCCATACTTATTTTTATCTCCCTTCCAGATTACTAACTTCTTGGTTGGCTTACTCCTTTTCTCCGTGACTTCTCCTTTCCTGGTGCATCTTGCCTGGCTGCCGACCATTCCCCATAACAGTCGTGGAAATTAGCTTATCGTAGAAACTGAATGCAATTTCAGAATATCAAAGAAAATTTAGAATTTGAAATGTAAAGCCTGAGGATAATTAAATTTTGTTATGAGAACAGAGCAAGTAGAATCATGTAGATAGAATCAGTATTCCTTTTAGGAAAAGAATATACATCTGTTTGTGTCTGTATAAAAATTTTTCAAGTTTCATGAATTATTCACAGTGATTACTGTGGGAATAGTGATTGGGGTTAATGTGGAGATAGGAATTAGAAAGATTCTTGGTTTTAGTTTTAAAACCAGTAGTACTCTTTGGAGGCAGAATTTAATTGCTCTAATTCATCTTTGAAATTTATCACATAGTTGAGGACAAACAGGGAAGAAAACAATGGCAGACTTCTTCATTAAGCTGTTGGTATGGCAACAGTTATTTTTCAGGGTTGCCTTAGCAGGGGTCACTGGAATGTTAACTAGAAAAGGAAGTAATTTTTTCTCAGATCTCATGGGGCACACTAGTGCACAGTAACTTGTTAGTGCTTTTGGAGCAAAGTTTTAATTCTATTTGAAACGTCAGATGTGTAAACATTTGTTCACAAGTGCAAGAACCAAATTATAGAAATGGAGGGGCGCCTGAATGGCTTAGTGGGTTGAACAACCCACTCTTGATTTCCACTCAGGTCATGATCTCAGAGTCCTGGCATCAAGCCCAAGCTGGCCTCTGCGTTCCATGGGGGTGGGGCGGGGTGGGGGGAGGGTGTTTGCTTGAGATTCTCTCCTCTCCCTCTGCCCCTTCCCCTGCTCCTGCTCTCTTGCTCTCTCTCTCAAATAAATAAATCTTTTTTTTTTAAGATTTTATTCATTTATTTGACACAGAGAGAGGGACAGTGAGAGAGGGAACACAAGCAGGGGGAATGCGAGAAGGAGAAACAGGCTTCCGGCAGAGCAGGGAGCCTGAGGCGGGGCTCGATCCCAGGACCCTGGGATCATCACCAGAGCCGAAGGCAGACACGTTCATCAACTGAGCCACTCAGGTGCCCCTAAAATAAAAATATAAATCTTAAAAAAATAAAATTATAGAAAGGGATATAGGAGTATATATGGTGTCAATATAAATATAAAATATATTTAAAAATATAATCTGAGGGGCGCCTGGGTGGCTCAGTCCTTAAACGTCTGCCTTCGGCTCAGGGCGTGATCCCAGGATCCTGGCATTGAGCCCTGCATTGGGCTCCCTGCTCCGCTGGGAGCCTGCTTCTGCCTCTCCCACTCCCCCTGCTTGTGTTCCCTCTCTCGCTGGCTGTCTGTCCCTCTCTGTCAAATAAATAAAATCTTTAAATATATATATAATATATATATATTTTTAATATATATTATATATATAATCTGAAATATATAAATATGTGAAATATAAAAATAAAATATAAATATATCATGTATACTCCTATACACATCATATATGTAATATAAATATATTTATAGGAATATATATGAACATGGAAACATTTTTTGATTGGCCCACTTTTGTCCTGCCCTGTATTGTATATTACTTATACTATAGGTATAGAGGTTGCTACCATTTTCAAAAACTGTCCATATGATGAGAATTAGATTTGAAACAAATACTTCTATGTTGATAAGGAAATATACTTCCAAGTAACCTTGCTCTTCATAGTTCTGTGAAGGTGCCTAGGGAAAAACGGACTGTGTTTTCATTTACTCTCACAATACTTCTGACACCAGATTCCCCACACAGCAAGGCAATGCTCCAACACCAGCGGCATGGCCTACAATTCAGTCAGTTCTGATACTAACTACTCACATCCCGCAGGTTAAGAGCTCTGTCCCACAACCTAACCCCCCCAAACCTTTAGAAGCCACCTGGAAGTAGTAGGTCCCCAGGTTACCCCCCCCCCTTCCATCTGACTTGGCTGTAAACTGGAGGTTCTTACAACCCCCTCCTCACATTTAATCATTTGCTGGAACAGCTCATAGAACCCAGGAAAACAGTTCACTTGCTATTACTGATTTATTGTAAAGGATTCAAATGAGCCGCCAGATGAAGAGATCCATAAGATGAAGACCCGGAAGGGCCCCGCGCAGGCGCTTCTGTCCCTGTGCATTTGCGGTGTGGCACTCTCCCAGCACATCATAAATACATTCGCTTACTCAGAAGCTCCCAAACCCTTGTACTTCGGAGAATTTTGTGGAGGCCTCATCATGGAGGCATGATCGATTATTAACTCAGTCTCTACCGCTTTTCTTCCTGGGGGATGAGGTGTGGGGCTGAAAGCTCCACGGTTTATCACAGCTCGGGCTTTCTGATGACCAGCCTCCATGCTGAAGCTCTCCAGCAGCCCACCAAGAGCTGCCTCTAGCTCAGAAGACGTTCCTAATCACCCAAGAAATTCTTTTTTTCTTTCTCTTTTTCTTTTAAGATTTTATTTACTTATTGTCAGAGAGAGAGAGAGCGTGCAAGCAGGGGTAGCAGCAGAGGGAGAGAGAAGCAGACTCCCCACTGAGCAGGGAGCCTGACGCGGGGCTCGATCCCAGGACCCTGGGATCATGACCTGAGCCAAAGGCAGATGCTTAACCTACTGAGCCACCCAGGGGCACCGCCCCCCACCCCTGTTTTTGGTTTTTGGTTTTTTTTTTTTTACTTATTTATTTTGGAGAGAGAGCACATGAGTGCAAGAGTGGGGGAGAGAGAGAGGGGGAGGAAGAGAGACTCTGAAACAGACTCTGTACTGAGTTGGGAGCCTAACTTGGGGCTTGAACCCACAACCTGAAGATCATGACCTGAGCTGAAACCAAGAGTTGGTCGATTAACCTACTAAGCCACCCAGGCGCCTCACCCTGGAAATTCTAAGGGATTTCAGAGCTCTGTGCCAGATGCTCGTCTCGCTCAAGAAATTGCAAAGATCTTAGGAGCTAAGGATGACAACGCGTATTCCAAAAAAGATAATATATTGGAAAACTCTTTGCAAAAGTGTGCAGTTATGTATAGGGAAGTAAGGAGTAATTAATTGGTAGTAGCAACGTCTGGCTAATGACAGGATCTCCCGGTCTTCGTTTCTGGCTGAACTGGACTTCAGTTGGAAACCTGTGGTCGTTTGTTGAACACGTTATCACTAGGGCTAGTGGCCTGTAAGACAGTGGTTCTCATCCCTAGCAGTACATTACAATTACTTGGAAAACTATTTAAAAATCCTGATGCTCAGGCATACTCCTTATCAAAGAAATTAGGACCTCTTGGGTGGGACACAGGCAGCAGAAATTGTTAAAGCTTTCCAGGTCATGCCAATATGCAGTCAAGATTGAGAATCTCTCTCTCTCTCTCTCTTTTTTTTTTTTTTAATTAATTTATTTATTTGGGAGAGAGAGCGCATGTGGGACTGGGGGGAGGGGTAGAGGGCGAGAATCTCAAGCAGACTCCCTGCTGAGCACAGAGCCACATCCGGGCTCAATCCCATAACCCTGAGACCATGATGGGAGCTGAAACCAAGAGTGGAACGCTCAATCGACTGAGCCACGAGACGCCCCGAGAATCTCTGTTTTAAGGGATTAACAAGAAGAGGATTTTCCAAAATAGTAGCTGAGAGAAGCAATTTGATGCCTTTTAAACATTTTGTTTAAGTAATCTGTACATTCAACATGGGGCCCAATTCATGACCTGGAGATCAAGAGTTGCAGGCTCCAAGGACTGAGTCAGCCAGGTGCCCTGCAATTTGATACCTTTTAAAAGTGCAGGTGCCTGATAAAGGAAGCCAGAAAGAGAAAACAGCCACGTTGTTTTCTGGTGTGCTGCCTGTAGGCTGACAGAAGTGTGATCTTCCTGACCCCTCTTAGAAGGGCATTGCTCAATAGTCAAGTTTTAGAAGGTGAGCCAGCTGTGGGAGGGCTGAATGATGGGAAAGATATTGCTGAAAATGCCTCATTTAGGTCTTT
Source organism: Ursus maritimus (assembly GCF_017311325.1). Classification (NCBI taxonomy): domain Eukaryota; kingdom Metazoa; phylum Chordata; class Mammalia; order Carnivora; family Ursidae; genus Ursus; species Ursus maritimus. The sequence continues at coordinate 25,814,048 of NW_024423344.1, read as the reverse complement.
TCTCTCTCTCTGAAAAAGAAGCTCCTGTCTGCACAAATTAAAGGTATAATTTGGCTCAGATTGTTACCTTCTCCATAGGCCCTCCACGGCCACCATGTTTAAAATCACAGTCACTGGTCTCCTCTTGGAAATCCCTATTCTTTTCTTTCTCCCTAATTTTTCTCTGTGGCACTTATCAGCAACCAACACATTATTTCTTTTCCTTTTCTTTCTTTATTTTTTTTTAAGATTTTATTTATTTATTTGACAGAGAGAGACAGCCAGCGAGAGAGGGAACACAAGCAGGGGGAGTGGGAGAGGAAGAAGCAGGCTCCCAGCGGAAGAGCCTGAGCCGAAGGCAGACCCTTGAGTGACTGAGCCACCCAGGTGTCCCCCTAATGATGTTTCACATGCAATTTCACATTTAGGTTCTAAAGCTCTTTTTCTCATAGATACCTAACATTGTATTATAGTGACACAAGTTAAGTATGGGGGAATATTTCTGTCGTATGTAGACAATTTATAAGGAAAATGCCCTAAAGAAATAAGAAGCATATTACACCTGAGGAGAGCTAAGGGAGTTCTATCTCTAGATTATGTGCCTGGGAGGCAGTGAGTTTTCTGGTCACTTAATAGGCACAGGGCATGTGTGTGTGTGAGAGAGAGTGAGAGAGCGAGAGAGCATAATTTTGATGCAAAAAACTGACCCATAAATAATTTTGCTAGAAATGGCAGCCAGTACTTTCAAGGGAGGAATGGAGAGGGATGGGCTAAGCCTGCCATCAGCCTGCAGCAGAAAGAGAGCTTATCTTCTGCTTTCCACTCTTTCAAGTGCCGATGCACGATGGGGTGGGAACTAGACAGAATATAATTTGGAGAGTATATTAATTTCCTTTCTTTCCCCTTTGCCTTGCTTAAAAAATTATTGGTAGCAACTTATGAAGGTCTTCATCTCACCCTCAAAAATTAATGAGGCAATAGATACAAACTGAAAATGAGAATAAGACTATGAAGCCAGGGGTCGGGATGGTATCAACCTGGGTGTGTCGAGTCCTGCACAGTCCCTAGAGGTGGGCCCCAAATTGGTCAGGAGCTTTTCACAATCAAAGAGAAGGGAGAATATAATTAGTTCTAAGATTCGCCATCGTTTCTGTGTTTTTCCTAGAGAAAACATTTTCTTGTTGTTTTTTTTTTTCTAGAGTCTGATAATGAGACACACAAGCCCTCATCAGCAAATACCCCACAGTAAAGTCAATAATGGGCCTCCTGTGGCTTGTTTTGTGTGATCTCCTTCCGTGTAGGCCTAATCTTCAAATTCAACTCAGTAAAAATTATTCTAGTACTCGGCAGAACAAAGGGATCCTGCCTTTTCCGAGGCCAGGAGCAATCCAAAGATAAAATTATTTTCTTGTGATCTGGAATGGCTAGAACACTCTTCCAGCAATGTAGCACAAGTATTGTTTCTGTAACACCGGTGTCTGCTGGGCTGTCCTGTCCCCATGAAATCCAGATGAGGTTGGCACATACCTTCTGAGGAAATGCCAAACCCTCTCCAAGATTTCTGTTGATGTTTATTTTAGTCACTGACAATACATGGGAAGGAAGAGAGCGTATTACATCACAGCAGTGCAACTTTTCGGAGTGAAGTCTGGGTGTCCCTGTTCTTAAAGTCCCTTTAACCACCCACATGACTTTGCATGATCCCCCATCTCTCATCCACTTGCTGGCTCCTCTCTTTTCTCCCTTCCTGGATCTGCTCCCCGCCTTCCCCATTGGGAGAAAAAAAATGACAAATCCCTCGTTTTGTCCTACAGAAGCAACTTAACCATTTCTTTTTCTTGCCTTCAGCGTCTCTCACTTCTATGACAAGGTGATTTATTATTTTCCCAAAGGCAGTTCTTTCCCAAAAGGGAAAAAAATTTTATTTGCACCTGAGCTTTTGGTAAGAATGAGGTAGTATTAATTTTGTATTCATTCATTCAGCACATGTGTATGGAACAATTAATATGCGCCAGGCATACCAGCGGCTGCTAGATGTCCTCAGGAGCAGGACGGAGCCCTTCCCCGGAAGGAAAGTGGAACAGATGTGAGATTAAACATGCAAATTGCAATACAGCGATAAGCCTCACCCAGGGGAAGCTCGGAATGCCGTAGGTAGCACCTATAACTCAGATAAGTCAATCAAAACATCAGTTCATTTCCTTAAAGGATGGCGCAAGTTTCTGCAGATAATACCCAAAGCAAGTGTTATAACTTGTAGACCACCTTCAATAACTGTCCTTTTAGCAGGGACCTAAAATTGCTAATACTTACCTCTGTGACCCTGCCGGCGGCTCTAAGGCACACATTCTGCCTCGTTCTTGTTTAATGGGTATGGAATTTCAGTTGGGGATGATGCAGAGTTCTGGAGATGGGTGGTGGTGAGTGGTGATTTTTCTGATATGTATACTTTACCAAAGTAAAACAAACAAACAAAAAACCCCAGCAACTACCACACTGCGTGACTTATTCTGTGTACTCATCAGATGCCGGCTCCCTCCCTGCTTTTGTGAGTGAGTTTACATCTGGGATCATCCACTGTTTTGCTTTATGGACTAATATACGTACAGAAAAGTGCATGTCATCCCAAAGGAACTTCTGTGAAGCTCATTTGTAAAATGACAAGCTCTGAGGTGTCTTGGGTCCTGTACATTTTTATGTCTTTCTCCCTTTAAATTGCCAATACTGTCCTCTCCTATAGCAGAATGATTTCCCAGAACATTGTGTCTAGAGCTTTGTGGTAGAATAATACTTCATAGTTGTAGAAAAACAGCAGTTGGGTTTTCACAGTAAGGGGACATCATCTTCTTACAAGTCATTTGTTTAAGACACTTGGTATTTCCAAAGTACTTTCTGGCCAAGGAGCTCAAATGACTGTACCAATCAATGTTCTCAGGTAACAAGAATCACCATTTCCTTCCAGGCAGTCTTCCTAGTCTTTAGAAATCAAGGATGGTAGTTACAGCAAATCCCATTAGGTAAGCATTTCTTCAAGAGAATCTGGAATCTCAGAACTAATGGGACCAGAGAATTTAAGAGGAAATCCCATTCAAGCGCTCGTTTTCATTTCCATCAGGTATAAAACACAGGGTGATCTATGCTTCATAGGAATATCATAGCCTATAGCTCAAAGATCGTTATTACAGTAGGCATGAGGTAGAAACACTTATTTAGATTCTCTTCATTCTCCCCTCCTCGGCCTCCCTCCATTTCTTCTCAGAGTCTGCCAGTGGTGAGATATTTTTCAACTCCCATCTTGGACCCATTCATTGGCCTTAGACTCAGCCATCAGCAGCCATGGGTCCTATGTGGTAGACCAAGATGCGGGGGCTGCCAAGCCACTCCTAGGCCTAGTGACCAGAGGTGTAGACTTCCTCCGTCAGTCAAGAACAAGCAGGCTGATGGGTCAGGTCTAATTTCATTTTTGTGGATAATTAATGAGTAGAAAGGACTACAATTCCAGTTCTACATGTCAGAATGTGTAATTTTAATTCTAACAACCTAAATAAAGATTGGCTATTTCCCTAAAGTAGAATCTTAGGACTATAAGAAAAGGTTTTTGTTTTGTTTTGTTTTTTAAAAGGTTTTATGAAAATACACATACTGAAAAATGTGCGTATTGTGAGTGTACAGCCCAATAATTTTCCACAAACTGATCACACATGTGCAGCCACATCCAGACCTATAATCAGGTCGTGGCCAGCACCCCAGAGGCCTCTTTTGCTCCCAGAATGGCCTCTAAGAAGTTATTTTATACATCCGTCTGCCCATAAGTAGGCTTATACCTTCATCCACCCAATAGATGGATACTCTCCTTTTTATTTTATTTATTTCTAGGTGTACAGAACCACACATAATTCATTTGAGGAAATGCATAAATGTTATCATATTGTATGTACTTTTTTGTGGTAGCAGAAAATTTCCCTCCTTTTGCCTGGCTCTCCCATCTCCCTCTCCTCCTCCCCTGACTTATATAGTGATCTCAGTGCCCTGCAAACACACTTGTCATCACGTCCCAGGACAACAAACAGAACAGGCTGGGGCCACCCCAGAAGCTGCCCCTTGTGCCCCATCCCCATCAAGCCTTTTTCCTGCCTTTCCATCTGAACCCTAGCCCTGGGTAACCAAATCATAGATGCAGGAAAGCATCTTTTTAGAAATGTAAAAATACATTTTTAAAAAGAAGTGGTCAATAACAGGGTTTCTGTTTGGGATGATACAAAAATTCTGGAGGTGGAGAGTGGTGATGGTTGTACAGCATTGTGAATGTGCTTAATGCTACTGAATTATGCACTTAAAAATGGTTAAAATGGTTAATTCTTATCTATGTATATTTTAGCACTATATAAAAAAAAAAGGAATGGTATAATTAGAGTAGAGCCATTTTGTAGCCCTCACACGAATCCCATGCCATCTCAAAGTAAATATTCTCCTGATTTTATACTGATCACTTCCTTACTTTTTTTTTTTATATAGCTTTATCAGCCAAATAGCATCCTTAGACATAAGAGTTTAGTGTTGTCTTCTTGAAGAATTTGATTGGTCTCCTAAGTTTATTTTTAGTCCACATGGTTCCTCTCAGTTCTTTCCCTCAATTTCATCTGTTGGAGAATTCACATCATTTGACCTGTTTCTCATGGTCTGGATTTTGTGTGGTTCATGTTCCTCTGGCCTCTGTACTTCCCGCAAAGTTGTCTTGCTAGATTCAGGGGCTTAAGAAGACTCAGTCCCTTTGGCGAGACCATAGTGGGGTTGAATTCTCTCATCAGGGGGCCCATACTGTCTGGCCTTTGCTCTTTTTAAAATTTCTATATTTTTTGATATCATCAAATAACGTATTGAATCTTACCTCGGTGCTTTGCTATTGTCTATTATTATGTGAAAGTTCGTTTCCCTGAGCCTTTGGAACAAAGGGTGCTCTAGAGTGCCTTGTCTGTCGTCACAGAGTTCCCTCCCCTGGTATCTTTGGATAGGGTTCAGATACATGGTAACTTCCTCTCTGGGGTTTCCTGGCTCTGTTCCCCTCCCCTACTTTTTAAAAATATTTTACTTATTTATTTGACAGAGAGAGAGAGCAAGCGTGCATGTGTACACACACACACACACACACACACACACACACAAGCAGGGGGCGGGGCAGAAGCAGGCTCCCCGCTGAGCAGGGGACCTGACCTGTGGCTCAATCCAACGACCCTGGGATCCAAGGACCCTGGGATCATAACCCGAGCTGAAGGCAGACACTTAACCCACTGAGCCACCCAGGTGCCCCTCCCCTCCCCCACTTTTCTGTGGCCTTCCTATTTCTTTTGTTCCTGATTCCTAGGGTTCACAGGAGCTAGGCTGTCCAGCGTCGTCAAGCTTACTGCAGACTTCTTGCATTCCCTCACCATTAGCGGGGCAGAGCCTCTCCCAGTTCCCTGTTTCCCCGTGAGTACTTGTCGCTCACTGTTCCCGGGTCTGTCAGACACCCCGTTGGCACCCTCTGCCTTATCCTGCCCAGATGTCAAAACCATGCCGTCTGATGGCTTGCCAAGGTTTGCTCTTATCTGCCTCTATTTTGATCGTCTTGAAGATTTCTTATTCCTAATTTTGCTGTGTCATTTATACGATTTTGGTTTTGTTATATTTGCTCTATTTTTTCACTTGGGGATTCAGAGAGATTAAAAAACTACCCCACCCCCGCTGCCATTTTCCCAGAATCCTCCTTATTGACTTTAACAAAGGGGATACACACACGTACTCACACGTACACACTCTCTCTCACACACACACACACATACCAGTTCGGCTGCTCGTTGAAGGGTATATCAAAGGCTTTTTCGGTTCATGCGTTTATGTGGTTTACTTGGTTAACTCTAAGGTATAGGCTTTAATTTCTCAGAGTAGGGGGCACCTGGGCGGCTCAGTCAGTTAAGCGTCTGCCTTCAGCTCAGGTCATGATCCCCAGATCTTGGGATCGAGACCCGCATCATCAGGCTTTCTGCTTAGGAGGGAACCTGCTTCTCTCTCTCCTCTCTCCCTCTACCTGTCTCCATTGCTCATTCTTTGTCTCTCAAATAAATAAATAAAATCTTTTTAAAAAATTGTAAAAAAAATAATTTCTCAGAATCTCATTTGGTTTTCTCTACCAGTGATGTCTACGACGTATCTTATTATCAAAATGTCCTGACTTAACACTCTGGGGCCCTCCCCCAGGTGTCCAGGGGCAGTCTGGAGAGGACCTCTGCTTTGGTGTGCTGTGCAAGTGTTTGGGTCCTCAGGGCTGGTGAGCGAGGCTTAATGCGCAAACTTTAAACACATGGTACATGGTCTCGACTCCTGAATTAGTGACCAAGTATCCTCCTAAAATGATGTGCTTTTGGGGAACAGGGGCTCAATTAAGGTGCAGGTAGAAGAGAATCTACTCACTCAGGAAATGCATGATGTTCAGTTAAATGAGCCCCTGTGTCATACTCTTCAGGAATTGATTCTGTCATAGACTAAATGTTTGTGTTGAAAATTCATATGTTGAAATCCTAACCCCCAATGTGATGGTATTAGGAGGTGGGGTCTTTGGGAAATGATTAGGTCACAAGGGTGAATGGGACTAGTGTCCTCATGAAAGAGACCCCAGAGAGCTCCCTTGGCCCTTTTGCCAGGTGAGGACACAGCCAGAAGAAGGCCATCTGTGAACCAGAAAGTCGACTATGACCAGACCCTAAACCTGACAATGCTTTGATCTTAGACTTCCCAGACAGTAGAACTGTCAGAAAGAAATGTTGTGTAAGCCCCCTGGTCTTCGGGATTTTTCTTGGAGCAGCCAAGTACACCAGGACATGTTCCTTTCATGGTTCATGAAATTTTGGATCCTGGCCCACTGTGAGAATCTGATTCAAGATATAGATCTTTTCCCCCAGAAAAGTGCACATACCCACACATTTTGCACATAACATGAAATGTTTACGGACTATCTTAACCATGACTCACTCCTATGTTTAGAATTCCTGTGCTGACACATTTGTCGAAAGCACATGCCTTCCTCTGATTGGTGGGGTGCTCACAAGAGAGAGCAAGTGAGGTGCCCTCTCTCGGAGTGCTATCAAGTCTCCCAGAGTCTCGCTAAACGCGGAGCGCTGAATCACAGTGCAGGGAGGTGCCGTTTGTTCCCACGGCAGGCCAAGCTGACAACTGTGGGTACACGGGCTTGACGTCCTGCCAGGCTCTGGGCCGTGGTGGGAGTGGAACGCTCTGCTCAAAGAGCCCCACAGTTCTGGATGCTGACACGTGGAGGTAGCCTGCTTCTCCTCCGGCTTTCCCTGCCTGGCACTTTCCAGATTCAGTCGTTAAAAGGAACCAAAGTCCTCTTCATCCACTTTGTGGCCTTGGCATTTCCACGGCTAAGTCCCATGGAGGTGGAAAGAGGCACACAAAGGCTCACTGTAAGTCACGGAAGATGTAAGTCCAAGGTCAGGTGCGCATCAGCAGGTTTGAGGTGCAAGCCGGAAGCTGTGTCCTAGGAGCCTCCCTGCCCATCTTTGCTGTGAGTCTCCTGATGAGTAAACAGCTAAGCCATCCCACAAGCACATCAGAAGGAGGCACCTGGCTTCCAGTGTTCGGCAGGACACGCTAAAATGCTAGTTTCTGAAATAAACTTGCTTCACTTTATGTTTTTTTGAAGTTTTCTTATTGGAGGGCTATTAATTTAAAAAAAGACTCAAAGGGATGAGTAAGTCTACAATTACAACAGCAAATAATCTTTTTTTAAAAAAGATTTTATTTATTTATTTATTTATTTATTTATTTATTTATTTATTTGAAAGCAGCAGGCAGAGGGAGAAGCAGACTCCCTGCTGAGCAAGGAGCCCAATGCAGGGCTTGATCCCAGGACCCCGGGATCATGACCTGAGCCAAAGGCAGACGCTTAACTGACTGAGCCACCTAGGTGCCCGCAAACAATGCTTTTTGTCGGCCAAGTTTTTCTTTATAAATTCTCCAAGGAGTGTGGCTGGAAGCCTAATGGCATAGCAAGGAGTCCAGCGTGCAGTCCAGGAGATAACTGCCGCTTGATGAGAAACGATACCACCAATAAGCAGCACAGAATGGCCCCAAACCGGGACCCCCAAACTAACCCATCTCAGTCAGTGGCATCACAGTCCCCCTGTTGCACCGGCCCTAAATGAGGAGTCGTCCTTGGTCGGGCGCTGCCTCTTGCCTCCACATCCGAGCTTCACTATGTCCTACTGCTTGTGCCTCGGAGGGATGCATATCGGAAGGCCATCCTCTTCTGTCCGCACACTGCCTTCCGCCCCAGGTGAGGTCCCCGCTGCTCCCTGGAGCCCAGCGTCACCAATCGATCGCGGCCAGCTCCTGCTCGCTGCCGCTCCACGGTCCCTCCCTGCTGCCCATGTCAGGCGTTGCATGGTAGCTGCTGCTTGTTCAGTAAATCAGAGTGTGACCAAGTCACTTCTCTACTCACAGCTTTCCAAGCGACTTCCCACTGAATTGAGAATTGAATGTAAACTTAAATAAATTTCTTCAAAGGCTCACACGGCATTTACAGTAAGAGCCAGCTTCCTTACGTGGCCTCACAGGTCCCTTCTGATGGCGCCCTGGTCAACCTCTCCAACATTACCTCTGTGTCAGTGAGCTGCTCTTTCTCTCCAAGCCCCTCTTGGTCTTGGAGCTTCTTGAATCACTTATATAAGTGATTTTTCCTCATTTCTCCTCCAGCTGCTCCTCTCCCTGCCTCATTGCTTCCTATCTGTTTGCCAAACACACAACATTCTTATTCCCCCCAGACCATGGCATCCACTGGACCTTCTGTCTGCAGCCTCCTTCCCTGGGCTTCCTCTCACCACCAGCCCACGGTGCTTACGCTCCCTGTTCTGAGTGGCCTGCCTCTCCACCCCGTGCACTGAGGCTGCTCCCTGGCCTGTTAAGACAGCCTGTCGTGACCTCACCGGTTTGCTTGTGTGTTCACTTCTCTGGCTCCCCTGGAAGGGGAGCTCCAAGAGGACAGAGTCACTGACTACCTGGTCTTGCACTGCGTTTCCAGAGCCTAGAATGGCACCTGGCATCCTGATGTGATAGGGAAACCTCCTTCCTGATGAATGAACGAGCCAGAAGCTGGGGGCGCTCCTGCCGCCTGCCCCACAGAGCTGTACCAACTCTTCCCGTACTGATTTCCCCGCCATGCATCTGCTCAACTCTCTCTCCGTCTAATGGTTTCCTCTTAGCCCTTGATTTGCTCTCAGCTTGTCCCATCTCTATAGGACTGTGAGCTGAGCTCAAAGCAGTCAACTAGCTTAACCCTCCCACCTTCCGGAGGGAAGCTGCCTTACTTACTCCGTTTTCCATCCTCCCCACCCCCACCCCAGTTAGCAGTGGCTGGGAGGCAGGGGAGGGACAAATGTGTCTCCTGGCCACCAGTGGCTGGGGCTCTCCCAGGGGGGGGCTCAGTCTTAAGCCCTCCCCATGGGTGGCAGTTGCCAGAGGCAGCTCCTCTCTCGGGGCACTACCCCGAACAGCTGAGAACCAGCTCCCAGCTGTGGGAACCCATCAGTGGGGCCCTTGTCTGAGCATCTGACACCCGAGATCTCTGGACTGATGCTCTCCAAGTTCAAGGAGCTGAGCACCAACCCCTCCCAGGAGGCTAACCTTAAGAGTGACTAAGAAAAAGAGTTCCTGGTGTGTAAGGATGTGGTCCTTCTCCTGCTGTAATCTAGGATCTGTTGGCTCCCGAAGGCCACGTGTGTGTGCACGTGCGTGCACGTACACGCACATACGTGTGTAAGATACTCCATTATGCTTGCTTTGAGAGTGGCTCTTTGCCAGTGGTCTGCTCTGTCTGAAAACTTTTAGGAATTTCTCCTTGTGTTTGATATTCTAGAATTCCGTGGAATATGCCCAGGTGTCGGGTGTTCCTTCTCTCCCCTTTGGCCTGTGTGGGCCTCTCAGTCTGAGGTCCCACAACTCTAACTGTGCAAAAATCATCTCCGTGGTTTCGTCAAACATCACCTCCTCTCCAGACTTTTTCTTTGTAAGCCTCCTATTTCCTGAGACTTCTATTTCTGTCCTCCATCGTACCTAACTTTTCTTCAGTATTTTCAAGATCTTCCTCCTTTCCTTTTTCCTTCTGCAGCACATTCGCAAGCTGGCCTTTCATTTTCACCCATTCTGTTCTCGGCTGTAGCAGTTTTTCCCCGGATCCCATGATTCTCTTCTTTCTGGCACTACGTTTCATTCTAACCTCTCCACTTGAATCTTTGGTGTGCTTTTTCGTTTTTGTTGGGGGTTTTGAGCGGGGTGGGGGGTGAGGAGATAAGTGAGAGCACATATGCCCTGGAGTGGAAAATCCCAGGCCCTAAGGACCAGGGTTTCTCACTGCTGAGTCAGGATCAAGGAAGGCTCTCCCCAGCGTCCCCCCCCACCCCCGCCCCGAGTGCTGACAGTCTTAGGGGCGGCCTCCCTCAGAATCGAGTCCTCCAGCCTCACTGGGGCCTGGGAGAGGAGGTGGGAAACAGTCCCTGGGTGTGGTCGGTCCCACCTGTTTACCCAGCTTTGTGCCCTTCACCGACTTTCCTCTTGAAGCTAAGGATCCCAGCATCTGACTCAGCTGGCGAGGAGGCCAAGCCATCAGTCCTCTCCGGCCATGGCAGGACTAGACTCCTTCCCGGCCACTCTCCCCCCACCCTGTAGCCGCCTTCCAAACAGCCTCCTGCCTCCCCAGGGGCTCCTGGCCTCCTCTTGATCTGTCCCCTCTCTAGGTTCCCAGGGTGATGTTGGGGAGGGAGCCGGGGGCCCTGCACTATTTCAGCACGGGGGGGGGGGGGGGGGGGGGGGGGA
>NW_024423344.1:25606916-25803196 GCF_017311325.1 Ursus maritimus | reverse complement strand
CTCGGGGGGGGGGGGGGGGGAGGGGCATGAATGGGAAGCAGAATGTCTCATCCAAGGAGACACATTCACAGTTCATTTGTGCTTTCCTATTTTCTGGTTGTTTATTTGGCAAATCCTGGCTACTCCATGTGGTCCATCTGCCAGCACTCAGTGTCCCGTGGAGCTTGTTAGAAAAGTAGCAGCTCCGTCCCACCAGACCTCCCAAACCGGAAGCTGCCATCTAGCAAGGTCCCCAGGTGATTCAGAGGCTCTTTAAAGTTTGAGAAGCCCAGTTGTACAGGTAAAATATACTCCTGTAATTAAGAAAATGACAGGTTTTAAAAAAAAATGGTAGAGCTTCCGCAATGGCTCTTAGTTCCCCTGTTTCTGGGCTGTCAGGCTAGACTCTGGAGAGCGCTCGGTGTAGAATTGTGTTTCCTGTACAGGGTGAGGCCTCAGGGTGAAGATTGATCTTGCCTTTCTTCCTACTAGAGACAAGGACCTTTTAAACACGTATGGAAGCAATTCTCAGCACCCAAAAGGGATATAAAAAAGAAAACTTTAATCACCGTATTGATTAATGATGAAATTATGATCATGGGATTATGGGGATAAAATGATTCTAAAATTATAATGCTTTCTGGGTGAAGATAATAAAGTAGAAAGAGAAGTGGGTGAAATCTGGGGCAGTGGCAGGGAAAGATAAAAAAAAAAAAGCAAACCACCACAGGAAATGACAACGGGAATATGACTAAGAACACCCGAGTCCTGCCCATCCTCAAGGTGGAATCCCAATCCCAGTGGTCTGTGGGCATCTGCCCCTGAGCTGACACCCTGTCCATTGCTCTGTGTGGCCCCGTGAGCCCAACGGGAGACTGAGGGGTTACGGGGAAAGTGACACTGGTTCTATTTCGGGGTGTGCCTACTGCTTCCTAGTGTAGACTGATGCCTGGACTTACCCCAGCATATGGGCTCCCTACAGGCTGGCCTACACTCGGACGCTGACTGTCTCTGGGTGTGGGTCAAATCTTCCCCACGTGTAAGGAAACAGAAAGGAGGTGACTCTTTCTTTTTCAGAGGACATTATGAGGGCAGCCTTAGGCTGCTTTTGTCATTTCTTCCTTCCTTTTGGCTCTCCTCAATCACGGACTTATCTCCCTCCTTCCACCTCCTCTTCCCAGACCCAACCTCCAAATGCATGAGTTCCAGAGGGCTTGGTCCTTGGAACTCTCCTCTCCTTAGACAGCACTATTTCTAAATAGCACCTATTATGCTAAGAACAACACATTTCCATTTCTAACCTAGATGTCTCCTCTGAATTTCAGAATGAGGTAAATGACGAGTTTACCTTTACACACACAACGGTTGAGATGCCTGCGAGTCTCCGACAGGCCACTTGATTTTTCACTTAGATATAGCACTGGTATCTCAAACCGAATGCGTGCAAAACTGAACTGTATTCACTGTCCTACATTTGCTCCCACCTCCATCCCCGTCAGTGGTCCATATCCAGTTTCCTGAGCCCGGTGCCATCTTTCACAGCTTCCTCTCGCGCGCCCCACACCTGATCTGTCCCCAGTCCTGTCGCTTCTTTTTTTTTTTTTTTTTTAAGATTTTATTTATTTATTTGACAGAGAGACAGCTAGTGAGAGAGGGAACACAAGCAGGGGAAGTGGGAGAGGAAGAAGCAGGCTCATAACAAAGGAGCCTGATGTGGGGCTCGATCCCAGATCGCCGGGATCACGCCCTGAGCCGAAGGCAGACGCTTAACCGCTGTGCCACCCAGGTGCCCCAGTCCTGTCGCTTCTGTATTAAATGTATCCTCTTCTCCCCCATCTCCACTGCGCCCCACCTTGTCTGAGCCACCGTCATTCCTTGCCTGGGCCTCTGCACCTGCCTTCCGCCTTGTCCCTCTACTCTTGCCCTCCTATGATCTGTTATCCATTTAGCACAGTTTTGTTCTAAGAGAGATCGCTCAGAGCCCCTGCTTAAAAGCTGATGGACGTGTCTCACAGCACTTCGAATAAAACCACAAACTCCTTAGCGATGCCTAGAGGGCAGTGTAGGGTGATGGACGAGTGTCGAATCTGGGGGCTGAAGCCGAAATGCATGGGTTTCAATCCTAGTTTTGCTCCCTACTATCTACAAGACTTGGGGCAAAGTACTTCATCTCTCTGTGCCTCAATTTTCTCATCTACAAAATTCAAAAGATGAGACTGTTATTTACTTCTTAAGACTGGTGGGGATCAAATGGGACAACGCGTGGAAAGCAAAGTGAAACAGTGCTGTCACCTAGTAGGTGCTTATTGTTAACCAGACCCTAGCCTCACGTCACTTCACAAGCCCCTCACTCAGTACTCCTGCTTCCTTCGAGCGCCTTAAGTGAGAACTCCTTACACCACTTGGAATCCTCCCCCTGCTTTGCTTGGCTCATTCTATCTCAAATGTCAGATCTCAGCTTCAAGTCAGCTCCAGAGAGGCCTTCCTTGACCTTCCTTCCTAAAATAGGGCTCTCAAAACCTTGTTTTTGTTTTTTTTAGAGATTTTATTTGAAGTAATCTCTACACCCAACCTGGGGCTTGGACTCCACCCCCAGATCAAGAGTCGCAGACTCCACGGACCGAGCCAGCCTGGCGTCCAAACCTAGTTCTTTTCTTTCACAGGATTCATCACCATGTGTAAGTAGGTATTTATCTATTTATTTAATTCCTGTCTCCATGGTTGAGGAGAGGGCGTTTTGCCTTGTTCTGTGCTCGAAGAATGCTTGGTGTTTGGTAGTATTTATTATTCAATGAATACTTGTTGGAAAGAAATGAAAGAGTACATGGATAAAGAAAGTCTGGGTAACTGCTAGGGAAGCAACTCTTTACCTACTGTGCCCCAAACTGAATAAACCATATGCTCCTCCCGCCCCAGTGTGTGCAGCCAGCACTGTTCTAATTTTTAATTATTTTCTCAGTCAGCAGGTATTAGTAGTACTCACCTTCACAGTACGGTGGGCTACTGTATTACACGTTTTGATACTACGAAGGGGTTGGGGAGCTCTGCCTGACGCCCCCTATAGCTCCCCGCGGAGAAAGTTGGTTGCAGTTAAGACGTGACTACGTGTCCAGCAGAGGGCGCTGCGCAGACATAGCTGCCGCAGGCGCAGGCGCAGCTCCGCAAGGGAGGGGCGCGGAGAGTAGAACGACGTTTTAAGTGGCAGTGGCGAGAAGTATTAGCCCATTCCCGGGACAATTTCCAACTGCTAGGTGGCTTCATAGCCCCATATAACGCAGTGGTTTCCTAGTCTGGTTGTATCACTGGGACATGGAGAGCTTTTGAAAAATACAGATTTCTCGGCAGCACCCCTGAAGTTTCTGGTCTAGTACGACCCCCTTGAAGATGTTCCCCGCTGATTTTGATGACCAAGAGCTTTGGGACCCGTTGGTGGCAACACCCACCAACTCGGGGAGCCCAAAGAGTGAGAAGACAAACCTGGTTCTCACCCCCAAGCTTGTTGCTTTTTAGCTGTGTGACCTTTGGGAACATCCACTCCCCTTGTAGAATGGAACTGTGATGCCTATCTTGTAAGATTGTTTTAACGCTCAAAGGACATCCAGGTTAGTAAAGCAGCTAATAGTAAGTGTTCAACACAAGGTAGCCTCTAAGCTGAATCAGAGGTGGAGGAGGTGTTCTGAGATCTCTCCTGGGTCTCCTCCTCTCTCTCCCTAGAAAGGAGGCGGTCTGCTCCAACCATTTGAGAATTGACTACAGTATTTAGTTCTAGAATCTCTGCCTGTCTTTAGTTCATTCACTTTTCTTCCGGTAGGCACTAAAGAACAGTATAAGGAGATGAGGGAGGGTTCTAGTGAGAAGGGATCGTAGGCGGCGTCTGGTCAATCCCTTTATTTCTCAGATGGGGAAACAGGTTCAGAGAGGTTGAAGCTTACCCAAGGTCACACAGCTGATTAGCACAAAGCCATGGGCCTGTGCTGTCCCCAGCGCTCAGTGTCGCCTCTGGAAGGTTAGTGGTGAATCTCTTTTGGTCTTCCCCTTTCTTCCAGAAAAAAGAAGGGTGGTTCTCTTGAAAACTCAGTGCTTGCTGCACTCCCATGCTGGGGTCATTATTACTGCCTTATCCAACAAAACATATTTGCAACAAAAGAGGAAAAAATGGTAATTCCATCGTGAAGCTGGTGGGCATTCTCCAAATGCTTAGGCACATTACTGTGTGTAATCCTCAACTTATCCTGTTCATTCATTCATCAAATATTTGTCAAGACTTCAAAGGATTCCGGGCACCATGGATGCTGCAATGGGCAAACAGGCCCCTGCTCCCATGCCGCCTGCATTCTGCTGAGAATGGCAGACTACTAATCACGCAAGTCAACAATATCATTTCAGATAGCTTCCAGGGTTTTGAGAAAAACAAGACGCAGTTGATAGGAAGTGACTGGCCCACAAAGGACCTGAGGCCTGGAGTCCAGAAAGGCGTCTCCCAGGAGGTGACATTTGAGCAGAGACCTGGGCAATGACAAAGAGCCAACCACAGAGCCAGGTGTGGAGAGCTGCCCAGAGTGAGTTCCGTGTGTTCAAAGACCTGGAAGGAGGCAGGTGAGCAGGAACAGACGGTGGCAGCAGCTGGAAGGCATGCATCTGGGGAAGGTGGAGAAGGCAGCTCCGGGCTTGGCCAGTGTGCGCTTTCGGCTCCTACCCTGCCGCTTACATTTTCCCTTCTCTTGGGCAAAATGTCATGGAGGCAGGGAGGCCTTTGGGGAGAATGGGGGAGACTTTTGGAAAACAGTTGTATAACTTTAAGGGGTGGGTATAATTCACTCATTGCATATATGAGGCACGGAGCCAGGGGAAACTGAATGGTGGCTTGGGTCTCACTTCCTTCCAGACCATGCCTCTAGTTTTCCTGCCTTTATTTACACCTGTGGCTTACCTTCCCCCCAGTCCAACTCCGCCTTCCTTGGGTGTCATCCATCCGGCCCCACCACCTCTCCTAGCTCAGTGCTGGCCTCGCAATGGGGCTCTCGTATCATCCCTAATTCTCAGGTCCCTATTCCGATCAAAATTAAAAGTTTCCTTTCATGTGAACGGCTCTCATAGTGTAGGCAGAGTCCCTTTCTCTTTCCTGTTGATTAAGTGACACCATCCAGTTTCCTGGCTAGTGGTCTCTGGGCTCCTGCTTCCCAAGGGGCTGCGGGAGGGGCAGGGGGCATCCTCAGCAGCCTAGCTAGTAACACTAGTCCATTAGGATTGTATTTCATCTGGAGTTTACAAATAAATGACCTCAGCTTTGTGTTTTCGAAAGAAGGAAAGTTGGCCCTCCTCTCCTTGGGACTTGGTTGAGGGGTCATTTCCCTCGCCTTGCTCTCTAGACACTGCCTGCGGAAGAATGTGATCAGACCTACACCATTTGTTCGCACATTTCCACAAGCCCCTCTGTGGGCTGCCGCCCAGGGATTAGAAGTCAGTCTTGGAACATCAGGGCGTCACAGTAGAGTAACCATGTCAGACATAGTCTGTTATATTGTTCCCATGTGTTACCTCATTCGATCTCTAGAAGCAGCCTCTGAGGCTGGGGTGGGGCCGGTACTATGGTCTTCTGGTATGTAACTGGCTGAGAGAAGGCAAGTCACCTGTCAAGGTCACACACCTGGGGCCTGGAAGAACTGGGCCTCACCTAAGCCTTTTCTCTCGGTATTTATTCCTCTGGAATCATAATCCTTTTGACTTAGAATGGATGAATTCAGGACTGGGCTATCTTAGAAACTGTTCCATTAATTTTTAAAATCATGTTTGCATGAGAATAACAGAAGGAGTCCATTTCTGGATGACCACTGCGGGGGTTGGGACTGGAGAAGTTTTGTTTTCACACTGACAGGATGAACTTCCCAGGAGGTCAGAAGGGCGAGAGGGGGAGTGAACATGGGCTATCAAGTGACTTTTTCTAAACATCCTGAACAGGATCCACTTCTGGGAATAGCCAAGGACTGTCCCTCCCATAGACAACAACCACGAACCCTGGGGAGCTGAGTGTGGTCAAAAGCAGGAAGATTCTGTAGAAGTCAATACTCGGAAGGAGGGATTGGCACTGGGGGGAGTTTCCTGTTTTTAGGGCTCCTATCATGAGGACATTGGCTACATATGGTAATAGGTAGGAATCCCAGAAGAAGAGCAGAGAAAACGGGACAGAAAAAAATATTTGAGGGGTGCCTGGGTGGCTTAGTCGTTAAGCATCTTGCCTTCGGCTCAGGGCGTGATCCCGGGGTTCTGGGATTGAGCCCTGCATCAGGCTCCTCTGCTGGGAGCCTGCTTCTTCCTCTCCCACTCCCCCTGCTGTGTTCCCTCTCTCGCTGGCTGTCTCTATCTCTGTCAAATAAATAAATAAAATCTTAAAAAAAAAAAGAATAAGAAAAAAATATTTGAAATTATGGTCGAAGTTTTCCCACATTTGGTGAAAGCCATTTATTGATACCAGAAGATCAGTGAAAGAGAATAAATAGAAAGCAAACCATGCCTAGGCACATGGCGTCCAGACTGCGAAG
Source organism: Ursus maritimus (assembly GCF_017311325.1). NCBI lineage: Eukaryota > Metazoa > Chordata > Mammalia > Carnivora > Ursidae > Ursus > Ursus maritimus. Next base: position 25,796,678 of record NW_024423344.1, on the reverse strand, counting down.
AACCAAACTCAAAAAATCTGAAAGCAGCCAGACCAAAAATGTCACTTTACATACAGAAAAACAATAATTCCAAAGTTCTCTGACTTCTCATTGAAACCACAGAGACCAGAAAGCAGTAGAACATCTTTAAAGTGCTAAGAGAAAAAAAAAAAAGAAGAAAAAAACCCCTGTCAACCCAGAATTTTATATCCAGAGAAACTAACTTTTCAGAATAAAAGTGAAATAAAGACATTTTCAGAGAAAAGAAAATGGAGAGATACTCTCACCAGCAGGCTTGCACTCCAAGACGGGCTAATGGAAGTTTTTCAGGCTGAAGGAAGATGATGCCAGACAGGAGCTTGGATCCTCAGGAAGACATGAAGAGCATGCAGCTTGGTGAATGTGTGGGTGAGGAAAGCGTCCTCGGCAGTCCTCTGCATGGGCAGGAAGCTCATCCCGAGGGGTAGAGACTTGGGTGCACTGGAACGGACCAGACCCTGGATGGAGGTCAGAGGAAGACACCATTTTGAGTGTGTAGCAATCCTGTTCCTATATTGATCCCTGGACCCTGAACCCCCAGCCTACTTTCTGGATACTTGTGCCAAGCCCTGGGGTGGAAATTGGACAAGGAGATGAAAAATAACGGCTTTATTCATCCCCAAATGAGAACAACAAAAACTGCTTCACTATTGACTGAAACGCACAGGCTGTCTGTTTGGGCCCTTTAAAAATTTTAAAGAGGGCACTACTCTCATGACCTAGTTACCTCCCAAAGGCCCCACCCCCAAATACCATCGCATTGGAGATTAGAGCTTCGACATGTGGATTGTGGGGGGACGCAAACATTCAGTCACAGCAGGACAGCAGACATCTTCCAGGGACATACTGTGTTTTATAGTTTGCTCTTACGTTGGCTGTATTTGTTCTCTCACTGCACATTTGTCAGTTTGGGAGTCTATATATGACAATCGATACGGATGATTTAATTGTTCAGTTATTTTTTGTTATCAGCCGTTGTCACAAATCCAGTTTCACAAAAATACCAAACAAAAATAGAAGTGATACTTTTAACTTGTGGCAGCTGAGGAACCCAACCCCTTGCCTAAAGCTCTCCTTCTGTTCCTCTGACCTTGGGGATCCCATGCCCAGGAGGCTCACACTGCGCCCAGATTGCCACCACCAGAATGGCCAGGAATCAATCTGGAAGAAAAGCTGCAGGCCAGCAGAGACTGTCACAGAGAAGCAATGATCCAAAGACAGCTCTGGCACCTGCCAACTCAGGGAGATTGGACTGACCAAGCCACATGTGCCCAGGAAGGAGGACATGGGTGCAATGCTCATTGTACGGGCCCTCCCTTTCCCTTCTGGCAGAGCTAAACTTGAGTTGTGTCTTCTCACGTTGGGAGACTCACAGTTGCATGTTGGAGTATCTCTGAAATAGCCATGGCAAATATATTTGATAGAATGTTCCTCTTGATCCACTCAACGTGCAATGTGAGGTAAATTTAAAAGTGATAAATAAGGCTCAGAAATTCAGTTCTAACTTCTTTTTTCCCCCTTCAATGTGAATATACAAAAGCTACCTATTCAGTCATGGCTTTCTAATAATGTAAAAACCCAACTCAAGTTCAGCCCTTAAATTGTGGGATCCAAAGTGAATTCTATGTTATTTTCTGTAGCCAGACATGTGCGCAACACTTAATTCTGGTTATTGGTCTCTGAAAGTAGTAATTTAGGATCAAGGATATAATTTCCTATCCAGAGACCAAAAGGCCAGAGAGGATCCTCGAAGCCTACTATTAGATTAGAGGCAGTCAGATGGAAAGGAGTCTAGAAGATCAAGGTAGCCTGAGTCATATATGGATGCATTAGTCAGGGTTCTCCAGAGAAGCAGAACCAACAGGATATATATGTAGATATATATAGGAGGAGATTGATCATAGGAATTGGCTCACATGATTATGGAGGTTGAGGAGATCTACAGTCTGTCTTCTATAAGCTGGAGAACCAAGAAAGCCACTGTAATTCAGTCCCAGTCTGAAGGCCAGAGAACCAGGAACACCAACGTCTGAGAGCAGAAGAGATGGATGTCTCAGCTCATGCAAGAGGGCAAATTCACCCTCCCTCTGCCTTTTTGTTCTATTCAGGCCCGGAGTGGATTAGACGATGCCCATCCACACTGGTGAGGGCGAACTTCTTTACTGAGCAAAGTGATTCAAGTACTACTCTCTTCCAGAAACACCTTCCACAGACACCCAGGAATAACGTTCTACCAGCTATCTGGGCATCCCTTAGCTCTGTCAGATTGACACACAAAATTAACCATCACACTGGACTTTTCTGGTGGACCAGACCTTCTGAACATATCCTAGGCAGAGGCTGCTGGAAGCACCTTCTGAAGAGACCCCTTCTGCACCCCCTACAGCAGCCCCCCTCCCCAGTCAAGGGCCTGATGGGAGAAGTGTGCCCTGCACTGCCCTCAGGCCACAAGACCTACAATTTCTGAGTCGCCATTTGGTTCGTGGAGACACACAGCCCGGAGAAACGGATCATTCTCTTTCTCCGTTTAGTAGACCAGTTTTATGGAGGCTTGACGTGGGCAGGTGTGGTGCGGGATGGGGAGGATACGCACCTGAGCAGACGTGGCCCCGCCTGCAGGAGCCCCCCAGGCCTGGCCAGCTGAGCAGGGCCAGCTGAGCAGAGGTGCTGCACATGCGCACACCCGGAGCGCACGCAGAAAACAGTGAGACGCGTGATAATGACGGTAGGGCCGACGCTTCTCCGAGCCATAGGGTGACCAGTGACCAACCACGGTCCCTACACATTTCCTGCTCTTGAACCTGTGAAGTGTGATCAAGGAAGTCTTAGCAAAGTAAAATAATTTAAAACCAGAGGGCGCGGGATGGTATTAGGCTAGGAGATAAATGCCTCCCTGCTCTTCCCCGAGCTTATCTATCTGATCTTGCCTCCAGGCTTAGTCCCTTGGAGCTGCTGTGAAGAAGAGCGCAGACTGGGAGGCTTATAAACCACAGAAACTCACTGCTTACAGTTCTGGAGGCTGGGGAGTCTCAGACAAGGCCCTGGCAGACTCCGTGTCTGCGGAGAGCCCACGTCCTGGTTCACAGATGTCTTCTTACTGTGTCTTAACATAGCAGAAGGGGCGAGGGAACTTTCTGGTGTTCTTTTCTTTTCTTTCTTTTTTCTTTTTCATTGAATTTTTTTATTTGCGTATGCTTGACACACGATGTTACATTAGTCTAGGGTTTCTTTTCCTTTCTTGTCCCATTCATAGAGCCTCCCAAAGGCCCTATCTCCTAATACCATCACACTGGGGATGAGATTTCAACATACGAATTTAGGGGACACAAACATTAAAACATCCGCCAAGATTCCATTTCCAGCCACCCCAGAGCCCATGCTGTTCTTCAAAGAAGCTGGTTGCACTGGCCTCAGGACCGCTGCCTTTCCTCCTGCTCATGTCTCAAATTCCTACATGCATTGTTCCCTCTGCATTTATGTCAGATGTGTGCAAGCTTGTGGCCTCGTGTCATTAAGTCTCTCAGACGTGGCCACCCATCTGACATGGCACCCGACACTCTCTTTCTCTTTGCCCTGCTTTGTTTTTCTTTGTAAGACATCTCACTTGACATTGTGTACTTGTATGTGTGTTGATTATCTGCCCCCTCTAAGCATAGTGCAAGGTCTAAGAGGATGGGGACTCTGATTTGCTCCTGGCTGCAAGCGCTGTGCCCAGTACGGCATCTGGCATATCAATGAAATTAGTCTTTATTGGCAGAATGGACAAACACATCATCTGTCTGAAAGAATATACTTTTTAAAACACAGCCAAATGAACGTCTTAAAAGTAGGCTGTCATCACAGTTTTTCCCCATTCTACATATCTAAATTGGTTTAAACCAAGAATAAGGTTTTATGGGAATAAAGCATGAAGGAAATGAGGCCTGGACAATTGGGTGATCTACTCACCCGCATCCATTTCTTGTCTTGGTGCCTAGTCAATTTCCTATAAGTCCTGGATACAGGCGGTGAACGAGATTAAGTATGATATCAGTTGATGGATTAAGCTCCAATTTCTCATGAGAAACCATGGGAAGTTATTGCTTCAGAACCAGTTGGGTCTAGCCTGCACAAAGGGAAGTCGAGATTGAGCACCTATCCAGATGAAATTAGGGGGCATCCGACATCCAAACTGGCCAAATTATTTAGGTATTTGCCAAGTGTCTGTTTCATGTTGTGACAACCAAATGCAATTAAACTCTCAAAGGCATCATTTATTTAAGCAGTGAGAAAATGGGATAGAATATCTGTCCAAATTAATGATGAATTATGTTATAAACCTGGCCTTACATTTAAAAATGAAATAAGGGCCTGGAACTGTGGTAGAAACCAACTCCTGAGGACTCTGAGAGGTAACTGCTTTGTCACACTTGGGGGTGAATGTATGGGGGCAGAGGGACTCTATGTGCGGTGCTAGGTTGATATCCCGGTCTGAGTCCCCAGAACTTAACTTGTAATGTTAACTTACATGGCAAAAGAGACTTTACAAGTATGATTAAAGATCCTGAGATGGACAGTTATCCTGGATTATCTGTATGGGCCCTCGATGTAATCACAGGGTCCTCGTAAGAGGGAGGCTGAGGGAGATTTGAAGGTGACGTGACCATAGAAGCAGAGATGAGAGTGAAGGGCTTTGAAGATGGAGGAGGGGCTGTGGGCCGAAGAACAGAGGCCACCTCTAGAAGCTGAAAAAGGCAGGGAAGCAGATTCAGCTCTCTGAGCCTCCAAAAGGAACCAGCCCTGCAAACAACTCGATTTCGGCTCAGTGAAACTGCTTTCAGACTTATGACCTAGAGAACATTTGAGAAAAAATTTGTGTTGCTCTAAGCCACTGAGTTGGTGATGACCTATTAGAGCAGCAACCGGAAATGACGACCTGTGCTTTCTGGGAATTCATAGCTTCTTGCCGCTCTGACATGGGCACCTTGGCTGCTGCCTCAGCCTTATCTTTCAGAAAACAGAACCTGAGACAAAGGTTAGGATGCTCACTCCTTCTTTAGGTACGCAAGCCTGGGGCAAGGAGGGTGAAAGAAAAGGGACACCAAGCAAGGAAAGGAGCATAGATTTGCTCTGAGATAGGCTGTTGCAGTGAGCTGTGAATACACTCCTCCATGGCACATCGCTCAGGTAGAGGGTTGCAAAGAGGGGCCCTACTTCAGAGTACTCCACGGAGAGAGAAAGGAGGGAGGATGTACCCGTCTGGCTCCGTCCTGTTTCTCATTTCCAACTAGTTGAGGTTCATCCAGGGTGGGGGGTTAATGCCCTGAACTTCTGGTTTGTTCCATCCAGTTCCTCAGAGGTGGCTTAGGAAATCATACCCCAAAGAGTCGGTTTGTGTTGTTTCATTTAAAACCAAAAATGAAGTTCAGGTTCACACAGTGGTTGAGTAAGGATCCAAGAGAGTGAACACAAGCTGGAGGCCTCTTGAGGTTCAGGCTCAGAAGCCACACAGCATACTTCCAGAACATTCGGATGGTCAAAGCAAGTCACAGGCCAGTTCAGCTTCAGTGGTTGTGGAAATAGATGCTATCTCTTGATAAGAGATGCTGTAGGGGTATCTTGCAGGGAAAATGGATGTTGAGAGGGGAATGATTGGGACAGTTTTTGCAAATAATCTACCACAGGTCATTAGCAGGACAAAGCAGAAGGAGCACTGAGCACCCATGAGCACCAAGACGGGGTGGCATAAGTCCTGCACAATGGCAAACCTCTTCTCCTTCACCAGAGCCCAAGCTCAGTATGCCTTGGCGTGGAAGAGAGGGACTGAAGCCAACAGCCGGATCAAGAAGGGCTTTGGTGCCAAACCCAGTCGTTTGGATTTTGTTCCGAAGGCAGCAGGCAGCCACAGGAGAGGGAGATGGGCAGGCTTTCCGTTTTGAAAGCCCTACTGACTGGGATACGGAGGATAGATGAGGTCACCTGGGCAGGCCTTCGGGAGGTGATCAGGGCATGAAGATGGAGCCCTCGTGAAGAAGATGAGTGCCCTTCTAAAAGGGACCCCGCAGAGCTGTTTGCCTCTCTCTGCCATGTGAGGACCCCGCGAAAAGACGGCTTTACCAGCACCCTGGTCTTGGTCTTCCAGCCTCCAGAACTGTGAGAAACGAATTTCTGTTGTAAGCCCCCCCAGTCTGCGGTGTTTTGTGATAGCGGCCCACACTGACCAAGACACTTACCCAGGTGAACTCTGAAGTGGCTAACAAAGGTCACACCTAAAACGCAGGACGGTAAATGCTGTCAATCAAAGCTGTCCTGGAAAATCCTCCTCCGAGGGATATTTTTACTTGGTGTAGTGTTTGTATTCTCGGTCTCCAGCCTTTAAAAATGCATGTTCTGGGACACCTGGGTGGCTCAGTGGTGGGTTAAGCGTCTGCCTTTGGCTCAGGTCATGATCTCAGGGTCTCGGGATCGTGTCCTGTGTCGGGCTCCCTGCTCCACGGGGAGCCTGCTTCTCCCTCTGCCTCTGCCTCTCTCTCTCTGTCTCTCCTGAATAAATAAATAAGATCTTTAAAAGAAATAACAGAATAGCTTGATTACATGAATCCCACTGTAGCTTTTGCATTTTACTGCCGTTGTCAGCTCTAACTATGTCCCACGTCAAGGTCACCTCCCAATTAATAGAGCCTCATGATTCAGTTCATAGTACAAAGCAGTTATTGGGCCTCAGGACTTTCTCAGCTTGGAAGAATTATTCTCAGCATGTTTTCTTCAGTCAAACGGAATGTTTTCCCAGGGAACTTAACTCCATTTAATTGCCCTCCGTGAATCTTGCTGTTTTCTCTTGACTGTTCTGGGTTTTTCTGGAAAGGAGAAATTGTACTAGAGGGCAGTGTGTAAAGTCAGAGGATAAACAGGTGCAGAGTAAGGAGGAGCCTGGGGGGAGTCGAGGGGAAGGAAGCCCTGTGGGGAAATTCTAGACTGTCAAACGACTACTGAACAGCTACCCTGCACGCTGATGCCAACGAGAAGCGTAAAGACACGGTGTTAACACTAGATTTGGGAGATGAGCTATAAACTTGTGAAAAGTTGCATACCACAAGAGAAATACCAGGATAGGTTGATTGTGGATGCTGTTAATGAGTGAAGTCCTAGCATCAACAGAACCTTTTATGAAGTCAGAGTCATTCATTCATAAGGTGCATGGCCCAGGCCACTGGGATGTAGCAGTGAACAAGTCACTTAGGCTTCTTAGAGGACCTGGCTTTCGATTCTAACTTAAGAGAGGAAAGCCGAAATGATGGTGTGAACAGGGACACCAAAATCCAGGAGAGATTTGTGGGGCCGTGAGGAAATCATTGGAATTGTTTCTTCCAAAGCGATCAGCTGGACCTGGGTCTCTTCAGTAGCTGACATGAAATTGTTACGAGGCTTACTTTTTTAAAGATTTATTTATCTATTGGAGAGAGAGAGAAAGTGGGGGGAGGGGTGGAGGGCGAGGGCGAGGGAGAGAATCTCAAGCAGACTCCCTACTGAGCGTGGAGACCCACGAGAGGCTCTGAGATCCTGACCTGAGCCGGAATCAAGAGTCAACTGACTGAGCCACACAGGCACCCTGAGGCTTCATTTTTGATAGAGCAGCGCTGAGCTCTCCAAAATGAGGTCTGTCACTTTCACTTTCTGGTCGGAAAGGTCCCTGTGGTGCTGGAACCTGGCACGGCATAGGGGATAAAGGTCTGGGACAACTTGGGGCACAGTTATGAAAAGCCGAGAGGACTGTGGGAACGGATGTGCCTCTGCTTGAACGAGGCCCCTCTGCAGCTTTGCAGACCCACAGGCATGGGACCTGTGTCAGGCTCCAAAGCCGCGATGGCCCTGCTGAGCTGGCACTTCCTGTTTTTCTTTCTTTCTTTTTTTTTAATAAAGATTTTATTTATTTATTTGTCAGAGAGAGGGAGAGCACAAGCAAGGGAACAGCAGGCAGAGGGAGAAGAGGCTCCCTGCTGGGATCATGACCTGAGCCGGAGGCAGATGCTTAACCAACTGAGCCACCCAGGCGTCCTGGCACATCCTGTTCTAACCAGGATGCCAGGAGCTCCAGCTCTCCTTAGGGGTGGGAGACCCCTGTGAATAGACTCGTTGCACCCCCCACCATACCTGGTATGATTCCATTCCTGGGGCTTAAGGAGCCTTTGAGAAGGGACTAGAGAGAGGGCCTGGCACTATTTGAGTTAAGGGAGCCCATCCTCGAGGAAGAAGGAAACTTAGGGGCTACCCAGGTTCACCTCTTTGCTAAAAGGTGGTGGAACACACAAGATCACCTGGCTGATTAGTGACAGAGCCAGCCCAGGTCTCTACCACACTTTTTGCCTTTTGTGGAAATGTGATGCTGTTTAACTCTAAGCTAGTGTATCCTATGGACAGTTCTAGGTGATCTCAACTTCCATGTGTCACTGACACGATAATTTGCCTTTTTCCTCCTCTTCAAATCATGCCTCCTTGGTCCTTCACTTCTTTCACAGAAGAAAAGGTAGTATCCCCCACCCCTAAGTTTATCTCATTTGTCCCTTTGGCAAGTGACATTTCGGCCACCACCCCCTGTCCTGCTCTCTGGCTCCTGCCTTCCAGCTGGCAAATCCTAAGGTGGGTCCTTAGGCGCTGCTCCCCTCCCTGCCCCCAGAGACCTCAGCCAGATCTATGGACCCGCCTACTGCTCATGTAACTTCAATGATTCTGCATTCATTTCCAGTGCCTCCCTATTTCCAGGGCTCTAGACCCACGTAACAAATGGACTCTTAGACACTTGCACGTGAAGGCTCTCAGACACTTTAAACCAGCATATCTCAGAGTTACCACCTTAATGTCTAACTCACTCCCTTTCCAATAGTCTCTGTGCCGTGAGTGGCACCATCAGACATCTCTTGGTATAAGCCTGGGAACCCAGATGTCTGCCTCAACCACTTGACCTCTACCCCCACGGCAGGTCAGTCAGGTGCTCTGGATTCTACCGCCTTCGTCTCTCTTGACTCTACTCTCCCCACTCCCTCTATCGCCGTCTCAATTTAGCTCTTCACCTGAGAACCTACACTCATGCTTCAAGACTTGTTCAGCTCAAGTGTCCTCTCCCCCAGGAAGCCTTCCAAACGTCTGTTCAGACTATTATGTAATTGACGGGTTATCTTTTTTTTTTTCCCTCTTCCATCAGACCATAAATCTCTAAAGGCAAAGACACTCTCCCCTCCTTGTACCCAGCATGGCACTTAATCAGTGACTGTTAATCGCATGAATGCATAAATATACAAATGAATGAAGTGAAGTAATAATATTTATTTTCCACATGCGGGATTCACGGTCAAATATGGGTGTTCCCATTTAACCTACCACGCTCCACAGATTTTATCAGGTTTTTTTCTAGGCATATTTTCTCTTGTTCTGTTTCACTCTCTACTAAACACTAAAAGAAACAAGACTCAAGACTCAAGATACATACTAGTGGCTGGAAATTCAATCTGGTTTCCTGGACCAGAAAATTAAGTGAAAAAGCGTCTTCAAAGGAAGTTAAATTTATAAACTACAGTCAGACAAAATTAGCCATTGGAAATTCCATTGTCCTGCATGGGAGTCACCTTACAACCCGCCCGTGGCTGGCTGTGGAAACACCGCAATTAGACACGTTATCTCCCCTCTGTTCTTGCTGGAGAGTCAGCTGTTGTAGTTCATTTTCAGGCAAAGTGGTGTTAGCAGGTGAAGAGCAAGTAATGAAGTGCAAACTTGGAGACATTCATCATGGCATTCTCACAGAAAATGAGGGACAGGGAATAATTCTCAGCCTAATCTTATAAATTTCCAGATTGTATTCACTGATTATAATTTACCTAACATAAAAAAAATTTTTTTGTAACTTCATAGGGTGACAGATGGTAACTAGACTTATTGTGGTGATCATTTCACAATATATATACATTAGAATCATTATGCTGTACACCTGAAACTAATATAATTGCCTGTCAATTGCACTTCAATTAAAAAATATTACCTAACACTTATTAAGCACTCACGTCATGGGTGTATGATATATTCACAACGGGAAGAGCCATCTGGCCATCCCATCAAGACTTTTTTCTTTATAGCCTAAATGGAAAGAGGATAATGAATACCACATGCAAACCAATTTGTCAAATTATCTTAAGTTTTAATTTTTCTGTGAACTCTGATTAAAGGAAACATATTTGGGGAAAGGGTCATCCTGTTTGTTTGTGCAGGACTTTTTTTCTTAATTTGGAAGAGATACCGTGTCCCAGTGGGGGGGGCATTCTCTTGAATAGATCAATATGCCCCAGGCAAAGTCTAGTTATCCCTTTTTAGGTAAGTAGGTGAAAGGGTGATGGTGGTAGTGCGTGTCCTTATAACTCTGGCTGCAGCATTTTTCCCAGGGTGCTGGAAAATCCAGATTAAGGACAGGGCTCCTGGTCATATAGAGACCTCTGTCAGTTTAAAACCCTTCTGTGGTGTCAGTAGAACGAGGTTGGCATTTTTCCCCTCCGAGAGGAATGCGTGTTCATGTGACTCAAGCCATTAAGTGAGAACTGGCCTTGACCTGAGGAGAAGGACAGTGGTGATAAAAGAAACCCGTCGGGACGTTGTTACCAGTTCCAACAAAAGCACGGGGCTGAAATATGGCTGCCACTTGTTTTTCCTTCTGCCAAGGAATTCGTTAACCCGTATTCGTTGAGTGTCGATTAGAAGCTGGTGTTACGTGAGTTAGCTAAGCATGTGCTCCTTAGCTCGAGAATTTATTGAGCATTTGGGGAAAACGTTTACTATGTGTATGGCGGTGTATTTCTCCAAGAACCATGCCCTGATTATTTTGTGTAGGGCCGCATCGGTTCTCTAATAGCTTTCCCAGAAACAGTGATGAAGGACGCTTAATTGTGGGTGTAATTCAGTTTTCCCGTTCTTCGTGCATGAAACCGCGTTCAGCAGCAGTGTCTGTGTGAGCGGAGGAGCCACACTGCAGTATGAACCCTTTTCTTTCAGGTGCTGCCGCAGGGCCGGGCACTGACCCCTGTGGAGGTTGGGTCGCTCAAGTTTCTCTCCTTAACAAACCCCAAAGTGATTTTTTTAAACTGGAGATTTTATGAGTAGTTGGAACGACAGGATTCTACTGTGGAATGAATACTGTGAGGCTTGCTGGCAAGTTTACTCAGGGAAATGGTAGATCTGTAAGCCTTATTTTGTGGCCCATTTACATGGGGTTATCAGTTAGGAAAACTGCAATAACAATACTCAGTCAATACTCTATTTTTTTCATAGAACATGAAGTCTAGGGGCGCCTGGGTGGCTCAGTTGGTTAAGTGTCTGCCTTCAGCTAGGAAAACTGCAATAACAATACTCAGTCAATACTCTATTTTTTTCATAGAACATGAAGTCTAGGGGCGCCTGGGTGGCTCAGTTGGTTAAGTGTCTGCCTTCAGCTCAGGTCACAATCCCAGAGTCCTGGGATCAAGACCGGAGTTGGGCTCCCTGCTCAGCGGGGAGCCTGCTTCTCCCTCTGCCCCTCACTCTCCCCTCTTCCCAGGCCCGTTCTCTCTCTCTCTCTCAAATAAATACATACAATCTTAAAAAAAAAAAAAAAAAAAAGAAGAAGTAGTCTAGGGCGGGGAGCTGCTGGCCTTGGTTTAGCTGCCCCACTATGCCTTAAGGACCCTTTCTGTCTTTGCCTTTTGGTCCCTCCCTTCTTAGCATGCGGGGCTTTCCTTATCAGGCTGGCCCGTTTGTGATGGTGACCTGGCTGTCCCAGCTCCGGGTATCCCGTCTGTACTGTAGGTATGAGGACGGGAAGGGGCAGGGCCAGTGGCCACTACTCCTGGACCTGGTCCTTTTACACAGAAGTAAAAGCTTCCCCAGACGGTACCCCGCCTGCCCCCCAAGAGTTGCCCCTTTGTCTCATTGGCCAGGACCTGTCATGGGGTCGTGCTTCACTGCAGAGGGACAGGCCAAGGAGTATCCGGCTTGCTCAGCTTCCGTAGTGGAGGCCGGCAAAGCAGAGGAGAATTGGGAATAAGCCACCCTACCGATAACAGAAGAGTAGCTACCAGTCGTCCTTTAGGGAAGCAGGGAGTGGTCAGAATCCATCTGATGGCTTCCTTTTGTGGTGCTTATACGCGAATTAGATTCCTCTGGGTTTCCTGATGCAGACACCCTCTCTGGTTCTTCCACTATTAGGAGGGCTGATATGAGGCTACAGAAGGAAATAAAGGAGACAGGAGGTTGTCTCAGGCCACATGGTCTGACCTTTGTGGTCAGGCCATGTGGGACAGTCTGGACTGTGGTCAGTGCTCCAGCTTTGGGGACACCATCACAACAGTATCTGGTCGGTGGCTCTTCAGAATCGGGCACTTGTGGATCCCGTGACTCAGATCTAAACCCACTGCTCCCACCTTTACCTTGCGTCTTATGGCACATGTCCTGGGAGAGCATCTGTTGCACAGCCTTCTCTGTCGACCGGAGGTGCCCCTGTGGGGTGCGGCGGCAGCTCACAGCCACCCCGGTCTCTGGCTGGCCGAGCCGTGGCTTTCGTGGCTTATTAGTGTGAGCGGGGTGGTGGGTCATGGACTCCCGCTCTTGGTCACCTTGAGCACACTCAGAAGGGCGGGAGAGCGGGTGAGGGAGGGTCCCTGAGGCGGCAGAGGAGGTAATGAAACAGTGTCCAGCCTGGACCCCTCGTTCTAGGCTATCTGCTGCGCTGTGTCAAACTGGCCATTTTGGGGGGATTGCCGCTGTTTGACTCTTTATCAAGTGTTCTCTCTCATTTGCTCAAAGTTAAAGCCCTAAAAGTCTTTTGCTTTGACTATCCAGAGAGCCAAAAGCTAGCGTAAAAAACAAAACCACCCTACACTTTCATTGTTCTGGTGGAATGTGTTCCAGTATATTGGGTTTTTGTTTTTTGTTTGTTGGTTTTGGTTTTGTTTTTTAGAAATTGAGGTAAGATTCACCTAAGACCAAGTCATCTGAAGTTGTCTTTAGTGCATGAGTACGCCGACCATTGTAAAGTAGACATCGTGTGCTTACGACGCTGTGTCAACTATGCCTCTGTCCAGACCCAAATGATATATTTTTGAATAAGTGTGTGTGAGTGTCAGGATGACCTGGTCCTCCGTGCTGGAAAGACAGACTGACTGCAGGAGTTATGTGTTTATGGACCTACACTTCTTTATAGACTTCACATCAGAAGGTACCCTCCTGACCAGTGTTACCAGGCAGCTCTCCGGGTTCTCGGAAACCGGCCTGCCCTCTCTCAGATGTCCCCCAGCTGCAGAAGACACAGTGAGACACTGTTTGTTGGCAGAGGATTTATTGTTTAATCATTTTATGGTGGCTTAGATAGCAGTTAAATTCACACAAAAGCAAACAAATGATGACCAAACTGAGTCAGGTACCAGGCTGTGGGTGGCTTGGTTCTGACATGAAAATAGCGTCTCTCCTCCCATTCACTCACTGGGAAAGGAATTTTCTGAAGTAAGACCTCAGAATGAATTACCAGAGGGCCAGGCCACTATTCAACCTCAGCAACAAGTCCTACGGCGCAGCCCTTTCCCCTTCCTTGGCGCTGCCTCAGAATCAGCTCCGCGGATCCGCACAACAGGCCCATGAAGGAGGCAGGGCAGGTGTGGTCATCGTGTGAGACCAGAGACTCTGAGGGCATTGCCTGCCTCTCTCCTGACCACCCACCCCTCTAACTCTACAAGGACACAGGGGAGAGCTGCGCAGGCCCCTCCAATTACAGAATAGCTCTGAAGGAGTGTACTTGGATTTGACTTCTAACACCAGTGTTTTTTAAACTGATGTTTTTCAATTTTGGGGGCTGTGAACAGTGTGAAGAGCAAATGAGAGAGAACAGAGCAGTAAATGTCAGAGTACACTGTGCTCATTGTAAGTCTTTTCTCCTGGAATGTTTGCTTCAGTAGTGTGTTTGTGTGTGTGTGTGTGTGTGTGTGTGTACTGGGTCATGAAGTAAAATGTGTTTCCTAATGTAGGTTATAGTTTAACAAGTTTGAAAGCTACGGACACCACTGACTATGATCGCGTCAGATCTGCTCAGATTTGGACATGACCAGCCTCAGGCCTCGCCTGCTGCCCTGACCCTTCAAATACCAGGATGATAATGGGGGTGTTCAGAGTCCTTGTGCTAGGTTCGTGTGCACTCTATCAGAGGCAAAAATGGAGCATGACAGCCCGCACGGAAGCAAGTTCCAAGAACTGAGAACACAGCCCTCGGAGGGTTGTATAACTTTTCTACTGTAAAAAGAGGGTCGGTCCTGGCTTTGCTGTCCCTGGTTACTGTGTGAATGTACTTGAACATTCTAGGGCATTTCTAGAGCCACAGGCCAGGGTACTGACCTCCCTTACACTCCTAAGAAGCATGCTGCAGAGCGCTCTGGCTAAAATTATCCCACAGAAGCCACCTGTTTAGTTCCTTTTATACTTGTGCCTCTCAGCATTAGGTGTCCCAGATCACTTGTCCCAAATTCTTTTTCATGGAAAAAGCCATTATTCCATCTGTTGGAGTTTGGTGGTTTTGTTTTTTTTTTAAGATTTTATTTATTTATTTGACAGAGAGAGAGACAGCCAGTGAGAGAGGGAACACAAGCAGGGGGAGTGGGAGAGGAAGAAGCAGGCTTCCAGCGGAGGAACCTGATGTGGGGCTCGATCCCAGAATGCCGGGATCCCGCCCTGAGCTGAAGGCAGATGCTTAACGACTGAGCCACCCAGGCGCCCCTGGAGTTTGGTGCTTTTAAAGACTGATTGATTGATTTTAGAGAGAGAGTGGGAGGGAGGGGCAGAGGGAGAGGGAGAGAGGAACCCATGCTGAGTGCAGAGCCTGACGCGGAACTCGATCTCAGGACTCTGAGATCACGACCCTGAGCTGAAACCAAGAGTCAGACATTTAACTGACTGTGCCACCCAGGCGTGCTTCCATTTGTTGAAGATTGTAATTTGCCTTTTTTATTTTGCTTCTGATAAACTTAAATCTGGTCATTTTCTTAGGCAGTGTCTACATGAAGGCAACCCAGATAATTAGAGGTAAAATATTTAGTCAAATGAATGACTATAAAAAAAAATGCAGACAATTCCGATCAAAGCTCAGCTTGAATTTTTTTTTTTTACATGTTGAATTGGTTAATTCTCTTAGTGTCCATAGATATAAATAGTCATTATAGCAAGTAAGTAGCCATTTTGGTTTCTGTTCCTATTGTGTTTTTAATTTTTTTTTAAAGTCATCTCTCTGTCCCACGTAGGGTTTAAACCCATGATCCTGAGACTGAGAGTCTTCTGCTCTTCCAACTGAGCCAGCCGGTCGTCCCATGTTCCCATTGCACTTTTGAAACTATTACTCAAGAAAAGTTCATCGAAAGTACTGAGTAGAAACCTCAGGACAAAACCACTAAGAAATGTTAAAGACTTGGGCGCCTGGGTGGCACAGCGGTTGGGCGTCTGCCTTCGGCCCAGGGCGTGATCCCGGCGTTCTGGGATCGAGCCCCACATCAGGCTCCTCTGCTATGAGCCTGCTTCTTCCTCTCCCACTCCTCCTGCTTGTGTTCCCTCTCTTGCTGCCTGTCTCTATCTCTGTCAAATAAATAAATAAAATCTTTTAAAAAAATAAATAAATGTTAAAGACTTGACTTTTAGGCTCTTAACTATCTAGCAATACTGGTTTTACCTAAAGGCAGTGGGCCTTTTGTGTACAAGCTGAAGGGGGTGTTCAGACTAATGACGATTGTGATGACGCTAAGGACAGTGGTGACAGCAATGTTTATTTTACGCAGGGCACCATATTCATTATTTCCTTTATTTCCTTTAATTACTACGAAACACTCTGAAGAAAGTATGACATTGATTTGACTTTTAAGTACACTGAGAATTATAAGGAAGATACAGGACTTTTTCAGTTCTCACTAGTAAGATGCCCGACCCTCAGGCTGACTCTCCGTGGAGGCAGAGGAGTTCACCAGGAGGATCCCTGTCAGCCACTTTCCCGGGGGGGGGGTGTAGGGGTTTGTACGTTTTCGTTTCCCCTCCAGGGTGACCGTGCTGCCCATCAGCTCATCAGGGGCAAAAACCACAGGGGGTGAAAACTCAACCGCTCCTGTTTACAGGGAGAACAGGTGAAGTGAAGGTCAGGTTCCCAGGAGAATGCCGCGGAAGACCCAGGAGTGGGCCTGCCTGAGATGTGGATCTGCGAGGGGAGAACAGGGGGCTTGTGTGAGTGAAGATTCGGTGCAGACTCAGGATGGCAGAGAGATGGGGCCGCAAGGGAGTCAGGGGGGTGCATCGTGTCCTATCGCTGCTAGAACACATGACCACGGACTCCGTGGCATAACGCAGCACACATTTATTAGATGGTAGCCCTAGAGGTCAGAAGTATGAGATGGGACTTGCTGTGCCAAAATGAGGTGTTGGGCAGGGCTGTGCTCCTTTCTGGAGGCTCTAGGAGAGAATCCGTTTCTGTGTCTTTCTCGGCTTCTAGAGGCTGCCTGCATTCCTTGGCTTATGGCTCCTTCCATCTCCAAAGCCAACAATGGAGGGTTGAGTTCTTACATCAAATCCCTCTGACCTGTCTCCACAGTCCTATCTCCTTCTCTGACTTTCCTGCCTCCTTTTTCCATCGTAAGGACTCCAGTGATTACATTGGGCCTTCTGGATAATCCAAGATAACCCCCACCTACAAGTCAGCTGGTCAGCAACCTTATTTCCACCTGTAATCTAATTCCCCTCTGCCATGTAACCTAACACATTCACAGATTCCAGGGATTAGGACATAGGCCTTTTTGGGGGTCATTGTTCTGCCTACCACAGTGTCCTCTTGGAGAAAGGACGGATTAGGAGAGACTTCCTGGAGGAGATGACCTCCAAACTGAGGCCCGAAGGAGGAGAGGGCATTAGCAAGGGGAAGAGTTTAGCTCGCACAAGGCCCCAGAGGTGAAAGGGAGCCCTGGCGTGTTTGGGGAGCTGCAAAGGTCTCATACAAACAGTCCCGTGTAAGTCAACCCCAAAGATGTGTTCTCAGAAAAGCACCTGTGACCAAGAAAAACATATGCCCAAAGCCACAGTCCCAGAAAACAGAATTTCTCCAACTTTAGCACTGTTGCCGTCTCGATCATTCTTTGTTGCTGGAGACCTTTCCTGGGCATTGTAGGAAGTTTGGCAGCATCCCTGGTCCCTATAGGCTAGATGCCAGTAGCAACCGTGCAGTTGTAACAACCAAAAATGTCTCCAGCCATTGCCAGGTGTCCCCTTGGTAAAATCTGGTTGAGAACCACTGGTATAAGATATAATGGTAAAGAATTATACTGGCTCATTCCCAGTATCCCAGCTGGGAATGCGTGCCTATCCAGGTGTTCTTGTTAGGAGGAGCTATGGCTCCTTACTGCTTCTCTTTGCCCAGGGGGGTGGGGAGGTAACAAGATGTCTCAGGTACAACCTTCCTCCTCCTCCTCCTCCTCCTCCTCCTCCTCCTCCTCCCCCCACCAACCACTGAAGTCTATCCCTAAAAATGGTTTGATTCAGGCCTTTCATTCTGCATGGCACCGAGCGTACAGAAGAACCCAAGAGACTCTTTCCTGACAAGATCTAGGGCCACAGAACAATGTATCAGCATCGTTCTTGTCATTCAATGTTGTCACACACACATTTGTTAAATTCTAGCTGATTCCACAGCATTTATTCCTCATTAGGACACAGTGCAAACCCAATCACCGAGATGATGAGAAACACGACGTGGGTGGGGGATGGACCCTCCTGCCCGGCTCTTCATGTGGACTGGGATAGTCCCCTCGTGGCTTGCGGCTCTGAGCACCTTACTGCTCTGAACAGTGACAAAGCCGGTGTGCTAATAAAAGTCCTAACTGGAAATCAGGATAGAAGTCCAGCTACTTAAGATGACTGGTCGAGAGGCAGGCGAATAGGTGAGGAGGATGGGGAACCAGATTCCTGGACTGGGGAGCAGTGAGGACCGCACAGTGAGGGACTTCTGTGCCAGACTGAGGGTTTGTCCTTAATCCTGAAGACTCTGGGAAGCCCATGAAAAGTTGTAAGCTGCTAAGTGACATCGCCAGATGAATTTAGAGTATATTTCTAGAGTACTTACATTTCACAACGTGCATTTGTGAACACGTCGCTTCATTTAACGTTCTGTAAGGTAGGTATTGTTTCCATTTGGCAAATGAAGACTTAGGGACATTACTAATTAATCAAGGTCAGACAGCTGATAAAGTTGTGGCCAAGAGTGGGTAGAACCTAGGTCTTCACTTCCGCCCTGCCATCTGGGCGTGTTTACTGTAGAGAGAGAAACACCATACGTGAAGAGCTGGTAAGGGAAAGGGAGGGCAAAGAATAGAAGAAAAGTCAGTTGTGCCCAGCATGGATTGGCACTGAGTAGTTAGTAGATTTTTTTCGAGGCTTACCCCTTCTTTTTTTGCTGTTCTTGTTTTTAGATGGTGGAGGAGGGACGGTAAAGTATCCTCCAAATTGAGAAGGCATTTTGAGATTGAATAACAAAGCAGGCGACTCCATACGGTTTACATAGAGTTTTATTCAGGGTAACTTACTGTTGGGGAAATCAGGCGCATGACAATCCAGACGCTATGCAGATATTCTCCACTAAGTCCAGACCTTTATCTACAGATTGTACAGGGCGAGGGGATGTACAGAGGGCATTGTGATGAGGTCAAAGGGTCTGCATACTCGTAATTGATAATTAACATTTGACAGACCTCATGGTATTATCTGTGCATGGGGTGGGGGTGAGTGGGTGAAATATATCATCTCTATTAGTTATCTAAACAACTTTAGGGAAGACCAGAACAAGACTTCCCACATTCTGGTCAGGGCATACATTAACCTCCAAGGGATCTAGAACATGAAGCCCCAAGGGAGGTCGTCGCACGGACATGAACAAGATGGAGGGCCAAAGATGGAATCGGTATTGTCAACACCATATACTTGTTTCTAAATTAACTATGATGATGTAACCAAGTTACTATTCCCCAGAGCAGTGATTTCCAACCTGGGGATCAAGACCCTTTGGGGGACCCATGATTATTCAGAGAGTCCTAAGGGTTCAGTGTGCATTTTCTTGATGTAAGCTGAAAATACTACCATCTATTTTATAGGGACTCCAAAGTTTTTAAAAATTTAGTTTACATTACAAAGGGATCCTTTTATTTGAAAGGCTGGGAATTGTGTATCACTAAACACTAAACACTAAACACTAAATATAAGTTAGCAGATATTATGTGTGTGTTACTATATTAGCAGAGGTTGGTGGGGCATAAGGTAACAGTGGAGTTTGGGTGTGTAAAGATCGATAGGAAGGGGGAAATTCAGTAACTTTGTATTCAGATGCCATACAGCTATGAGTCTAGAAGGACTAGACATGGTGAGATGAGCGTCGGGGTAGCAAACGTTGTGTACTTCTTTCTCTGCCTTAGGAAAGGAGGCATTTCAATGACTTTCCTCCACAAGCTGGGGACTGTGTTTGATTTTATGTCAGGATTCAGGTGATACCCGAAGCATGTCCAAACTGTATCAATAACAAAACAGTGTGTGAACAAAACTCCAAGGATTCATTTAGAGTTCAAGTTGGAGAGTAAAGAAAAGACTGTGTAAGCCCAAGCCCAGGGCTGCTGGAGAAACAGGAGAAGGGAATGAGAGAGAGGTCGCCCTGGGCCCTGGCATAGTCCGGTTGCCTCCGGGAATCTCATTCCCTCATCTGTAAATGGAAGTGACACCTCTTTGGCCCAAATAAACCCACGAATGTAAAGATCGCTGCCGTGGCTCTTTGCAGCAATAGATGTAGTTTCTGTACATACGTGTTTACTCTTTGACCCAACGATTCTCCCAGAAGTTTACCTGGAAGTGATATCTCCTCCAATAAAAACAATACATGCAAAAGTTTATTCACTATGCCATTATTTGCCATAGCCAAGTATTACAAACAGCCTGCATGCCGTATGTATTAGTTTTCTATTGCTGCCTAATACATTACTACATGTGTAGCTGAAAGCCACACCTACTTATTAGCTCGTAGCCTGTCCATCAGAAGTCTGACGTGGTGGCTGAGTTCTCTGCTCAGGGTATCACAGGGTGAAATCAAGGTGTGTCTGGTGTGGCAGGACCGAGGGTCCTGTTTCCTTGCTGGGTGTCAGCCGGGGGCCACTCTCAGCTCCTCGAGGCTACCTGCATTCTTTGCCATGCACCTCTTCACCTTCAAACCAGTGCATCCAATCCTTGTGATGTGAAGCTCTGACTTCCCTTCTGAGAGCAGCTGGAGGAAACTCTGCTCTTAAAGGGCCTGTGTGATTAGGTTAGCCTACTGGACAATCACGCTATCATGGGAGCAACTGACTTGGGACTTTATTACGTGTATGCAAAATCCTTTCACTGCCATACCTAGATGAGTGTTTGATTGAATGGCTGGGAGAAGGTGTGTGTGCACCAGTGGCCAAGAATCCTGGAGCCCGTCTTAGGACCCTGCCCATCACACATAGGAAGCTGAATATATACGCTGTGTCTATCCACTTGACGAAGAATGATGGTGTAGTAAGAAGCAATGAGAGAGGCCTCCATGAACTGCTCTGGCATGATTTCCAGGATGCATTATACACTCTTCATGAAAAAAGCAAGGTGGAATAAAGTGTCCTACCTTTCATGTAAGGAAGAAGGGGAAGTAAGAAAAAATACATATATTATGGCAGGCAGCCTTGAAGAGGGTCCCCAATGATCCTTGCCTCTTCCATGTAATCTTATGGAATCCTTTCCCTTTGAGTCTGAGCTGGACTTATCAACTGGTTCTGGTACACAGAATCTAACAGAAGCGTTAAATTAGGTTACAAAGAGATGATTGGCTTCCATCTTGGAATCAATTTCCCTGTCTCTCCCCGCTCTCTCTCTCTCCAGGGCAAAGCAAGCTGCCATGTTGTGAGTACTTACATGGAGGGGCAACAATGCAAGAAACATAATTCTGGCTCTTGTGGGTTGACTTGTGTCCACCAGAAAGATATGTTGAAGTTCTGACCCAACTGGTACCTATGAATATGACTATATTGGAAATAGGGTCTTTGCAGATATGATCAAGGTAAGATGAGGTCATGCTGGATTCGGGTGGGCCCTACTCATGACTTGCGTCAGTATAAGAGGGAAACTGGGACACAGAGACACATACACCGGTGGAAGAACACCATGTAAAGGCAGACGCAGAAATTGAAGTCATGCAGTTGCAAGCCAGGGAATGCCAAGGGTGGCTGGCAATGGCTCAGAGCTAGCAGAGAGGAAAGCAAGGACTCTCCCTTAGAGACTGCAGAGAGAACACGGCCCTGCCTTCATTTCGATTTTGGACTTCTAGCCTTGAGAACTGGGAAAGAATGAATTCTTATTTCTCAAAGCGATCCAGTTTGTGGTCATTCGTTATGGAAGCCCCAGGAAACGAATACACTGGCCAGTGGCCAGTGGAGACCTGAGGCCTGCCAATAGCCATGTGAGTGAGCTTGAAAGAGGATCTCCTAAGGCCTGCCAACAGCCAGGCTGAGTGCACTCGAGAGCAGGTTCTCCCCAACTCAAGCCCTGATGTGCCTGCAGCCCCAGGTGCCACCCTGACTGCATTCTTGGGGGGCCTGGACCTATAGGTGCCTACCAGAGCCCTTCTGGAGTTTTGACCCACCAAAATTGTGAGCTAATACATGTTTGTTGTGTTAAGCTGGTAAGCTTAGTTATACAGCAATAGATAACTAACAAATATACTTACATATAGTTCTAGATATTTTTAACTTGGGGATGGTGGAAGAATAAACTAGAAACTAAGGAAAGTGGTTACTGCTAGGAGGTGAGTGGGACTGGAGTGCAGGAAATTGGGAGGGAGTTTAAGCTTTGTAAGCTTTTATTTTGAGCCATGTGGATGCTTTATACATTCAAAAAATGAAATTGAATAAAAAAGATGAAAAATGCAAACTCTAAAATTGATGCAAATAACAAACCTAACAATAGATCAAATAGAGAACATAACCATAGCAAAAAGCAATTAATTCAAGTAAACTTCGAACACAGTGTTCGAAGGATGTATTATAAAGGATGTATTTAGAAGGATGTATTATAAAGATACAAGGAACTGCCAAGAAATCTTGAGCTTAGAAGGTTTATTGCTGGTGGTAGTACTGGTATGTGAGTCTCAACTAGTTTCTGTATATCATAGAATAAATGAGCAGATATATTGATGCTGTCGTGAACTGGGGTTTTCATTGAGGGAGAAGGAAGATATAAAATGGAAAGAGGAAGACTAAAATGAATCCTATGGTGTTGGATTTTGACTTGGAGGTATGAATTCGTGATTTAAAACTATGTCTGGGTAAAGGGTATACTGTTTACTGCATTACATCTATATCTCCATAAATATATATATGCTTTGTCCACTGTAAGGGCCTGGAAGAATGACATCCCAGTAGCAATGAGCACAAGTACTCAGATCTAATTTTCTAAGTGCCATTTCCTCCTAAAAGAAACTAGGGTTTTCCTGCCTAGGGCAGAGAAGATTCAATGAAGTGTTAGCAGGTCTTGGGTCAGAGAACAAGGAAGTGCTCAGATTGATAGCATATTTTATATATAAGAATAAAGGAGCCAGATGAGGGGGCTTCCACTGCCAAGTATGGGCAATTTGTGCACCAAAAGTAATAACGGTATTTGTTTATAGTAACTGAATTAAATTGAATTTAAAAAATGCTGGAGTCCACACTGTTATTCAAAAAGGGGAAGGTGGGGGAGGGGAGCAGGGAAGGGAAGAAGAATGAGAAGCGGGGCGGGGGTGGGGGGAAGAGAAAAGGAGAAAAAAATTAGACAGGTAGAAGGAATGACAGCATTGGAAAAGCACCATTTTACAACAAATTCGGTAAGCGTTCATCAGTGTGTGCCTCCTGGGCAAAAGTATGCACCCGGTTCAGCCTATCACTGCAGATCGCCTCTGCTGCCGTGGGAGAGAGGTATTGTTAAAAAAAAAAAAAAAAAAAAAATCAAAACGGAGATCAGCCTTGAAAATTCTCTGAACGGACAAAAAACCAGTTTAATATACAAAGCTTCATTTGCAAGACCAACTTGGCCCTGGGTAATTTCTTGTTTATGCCTCTGGAAATCATAAGCAAAGCTTGAACTGTTTCTTAAGGTTGATATGAGGTAACCACTGACCAATTCCCTGTCATTTAAGAAAATTCTAATATTATAACCAATCGAGGTGAACAGTCACTGCTTTCTCGATATGTAAGCTGCTTTATAACATACTCCTAAGACTTATTCTGTGTTTTGGTTTGAGTGCTCCCAGTTTGCAAACTGTCTTTCTGATGTGTGCACATCAAATTTTACTGATGACTGGTTTGGTGATTGATTGGTTAAACTTCTAACATTTCTGAGCTTCCAACAGTATCTTTGTGGAGAGATCAGCCAGCCCATGCCTTGACCAAATGATCCAACCTGGCCGCACGGATAATGGGAAACACTGTGCCTTCTCATGGAAATACACATCACCTCCCACTTTTCCTACTAAAATGTTTAACTTGAATCTAGTCATGAGGAAACATTTGATAATTCCAAATCGATACAGTCTACAAGACAATTGGCCTGGACTTTTCAAATATGTCAAAGTCATGAAAGATTTTGAAAAAGTGGAAGTTCTAGTAGATAAAAGGAGTTTCTAAAGAGGCACGGTGTTAAACCGAACGGGTGAATCTTGGGGAGATCCTGAATTTTCAAAGACGTGTGTGTGCTCGTGTGCAATTGTATGACATTTTGAGACAATAACGGAAATTTAAATATAGACAGTATGTTGAATGATGTGACAGAAATGGTATTAAATTTCTTGCATGTGATAATAGTGAGATATTTAGCGGTGAAGCAGCGTTGGGGGCAACCTACATATTGGGAGAGGACGCAAATGTGATGATAGCACCGAGTGAAGGGTATATGCTGTTTGTAGTACTCTTCTTGCAACTATTCAGTCGGTTCGTACATTTTCAAACTAAAAATCTGGGTTTAAAAAAAAAAAGAAGTGCGAGTTTCCTTTCTCTGACTGCGGAGGTTCACGTGGCCATAGGAAACCAGCCCTCTGAGAAGCCTCCAGTTCCGAGGCTCTCGGTGCTTTCCCCAAAGTTTCTCTTTCACTGCGAAGTCGAGACCCGAGGCCGTGGGAGGCGTCACCGAGTTCCCAAGGCTCCCACCCTTGTCAGCGGGAAGCGGACTACTCAGTGCCCGGGTCCCTCCGCGGCCAGCCAGTCGCCGGCTGCCATGGGCGTGGCCGCGGCCGGAGCGGCCAATGGAAGCCACGGCGGAGGGCGTGGCCGCACGACGTGAGTGGGCGGGGCCGCGTGCCGGCTTCTGAGCCGCCCCCGCAGCTGCGCGGCTTTTTTTCCAGCTCTGGTGCCGGCTGCCTCCGGGCGCAGTTGGGCTCAAGTAACAGGACTGGCGGACCCGCTGCCGCCCGGTAAGTGTCTGACCACTGGGCCGCGGTTGCGCTGGCCGCTCCGTGCCTGCTCCGGGTCGCCCCTCCACTGGCCCGACCCCCTTTCGCCCCGGCGCCCGGAACCGGTCGACGTGGGAACTCCCTGCTCGGCCGGTGCTGCCCCCTCGGTCGGCCTCGGCCGGTTCTGGGACTGCGGTCGGATTGCGGCCCGGGAGAGCGCCGACGCGGCCGGGCGTGCTCAGGGGCTGCCGCTGCTCCCGATTCGGGTGCGGAACCCGGCTCCCTGGGGTGCGAGGTTCCGGGGCTGGCCCGCGCTTCTTCCGGCAGGGGCGCCGGCTCCGGGGCCTCATCACTTGGGGGCGTGGGGTGACTTCTGTCCCAGCGTCACAGGTCCCAAGTGTGAGGCCGTGTGGCATCTCAGCGTGTGCGCCCGGGCCCCCACGGTGTGTTTCTCCTGCCTCTGCATCCTTCCCACTCGCGGTTCTGTGCAGCCCGGGCGCCCGCGAGCTTCCTACTCTGGGAGAGGGCACACTGTACTTTGAATTGCTCCTGGGACACGCCAAGTTGGCTCCCATTCGTAGGTACGGGTGCACTTCATTTGCTTGGAAGATTGATGTAGCTTCTGGATTTTAGCGTCTTTCTCGGTGTAAGTTCATGTAAAGCGTTTGCAGTGTTCAGCATTGTTACTCCTGAGCAAGAATACCAGAACAGTGTTGGGACTGTCCTACAGATTCTAGATTCGTCTTCCTCAGGGAGTGAAAAAAGGTGAAGGGCGTGAATTCTGGTCTTGGCTTTGCCGCTGTGAAGTTTTGAGATCGTGGGCTCGATTAATTCATATGAAATGAGGTATGACTTCTGAGATTCCTTTTAAATTCCACGTTTCATAAGTCTGTGATGAGCTTATTTTCCATACTGTACCTTTAGAGAGAAGAGGAAATAAGAGGAGTCTGTGAAAGGCTAACATATGGGGAACAAAGATTTAAGAGGGCACAGAAATTTAGAGACTGTGATTCCCGTTTAAGGCTGCAGACTGAAAAGGAAACTCAAGTAAATTCGAGAGAACTTATCCAGACTCAATTATATAACAGGGACTTGGAAAGCTTTCAGAAGTTCCAGAAGCAATTACTGTACTATATTTTACCTCTCTTTGCAGCTGTGCAAAGGAGGTAAGGAGAAAATAAGTGCTAAGTAAGAGAAAATGTAGGAGAGAGGATATGGTAACTTAGTACATATCTTAAGTGTTGGAAGAATCCTTTGGAATCCTTAATTTGTATAGACATTTCCACTCAGAAAACGCTTAAAAAATAGGTGGAAAATTTGTATTTCCTTTGCAGGAAAATCATACTTTTATTCCGAATGTGCAGAATTTCTACACTACCGCCTGCTAATATTTTTTAACAGCCTTTGGAAAATAGTGTCTGGTTTTGTAGTACATAGAGGAAAGATCATTTGTTCCTTCAGGGAGACTTTAGTTTGTATACTTTGTAGCCACGTGACTAGGAAAAATCATTTTTCCTCTCTGAGGCTTTCTTTCCTCAATTGTGAAATGTGGCTAATGATCGTTCATAGAGTTGTAAGGGTTAAATAAAATTATTTATGTGGAAAATGTATAGCAATGCCTGATATATAAGATATTCGGTAATGATGGCTGTTGTTATTAGCATTGTGTTTATAATGCAGCAGAGAAGTGGTCCCTAGGTTTAGTCTGGCTAAAGGGTATGGATTAAAGAGGAGTGCAAAGTGGGAAGTGATCCACAGGCACTGCTATGCCTGACACTGGAGTTTTTGCAAAGTTGTAAGCCCTTCCCTGGATCTCAGGCTGAGATGTCGTCCAGACCCTAGTGACTGCTAAGGACACCAGTCTCCCTGAGTGTGTTGGCCTGTCAGTCTTGAGACTTGAGTAGAGTTGGGATTTTCCCAAAAAATTGTGCTAGGAAGTTCAGCAATATGTGGGAGAAAAACCCCTCCAAAGAGCGCTCCACAACAAAGAAATGGTTCAGTTTACTGAGATTTCAGCTTGAGATAGCTGGAGCCCTGTTTCAGCCTGCTGTGGCCGGCACAGCGTACTGGACATAATGTCTCCTGTTCCAGCCTTAGCTAGAACCTTTCCTTGTTGGGATGTTAGACCAACTACTGATACTCTCTGGTTGTTAGCTAAAGTTCCCTTTCTTTCTTTTCTTTCTTTTTCTAAGAGTTCATTTATTTATTTGAGAGAGCACAAGCAGGGGAAGCAGCAGGCAGAGGGAGAAGCAGGCTTCCCCCTAAGCAAGGAGTCCTATGCAGGACTTGATCCCAGGACGCTGAGATCATGACCTGAGCGGAAGGCAGATGCTTACAGACTGAGCCACCCAGGCGTCCCTAAAGAATTCTTTCTTTGACACAGCAAACATTAACCTGGGAAGGGGGGCAGTAGGCTTAACTGCTCAATAATCTAGTCCTAGTGTTGGGAAAGGAGAAGAGAAGAGCCCGAAGGTAATTTTTACCCTATTCCTAGCTAACTTTTAAAACCTGTAATTGAATAGAAAGAACTTTCTTACAGTTTAGTAGGGATGCAGGAATGGACACTCATTTGTGGAAGATGAGTTTATGGCAGTGGTACGTTTGAATAGGGACAAATGGGTGTGTGCTCTGTTCACTTGATCCAAAACCGTGGGGAGGCGGTTCCACAGCAGTTTTAAGCTCTAGTTGAGTGTTTGTATTTGAACCCAGAGCTTTTGCATTTTGCTCTAACCGAGAAGTTAATATCAAAACTGACGAGAGGGCGCCTGGGTGGCTTAGTTGGTTAAGCGTCTGGTTTTGCTCAGGTCATGATCCCAGGGTCCTGGCCTGGCATTTGCTCAGCGGGGCGCCTGCTTCTCCTTCTCCTCCCTCTGCCCCCCCCCAACTTGTGCGCTCTCACTCCCTCTCACTTTCAAATAAAATCTTAAAAAAAAAAACCCCAAAACTGACAGAAGACAAAGTCACCAAAAGTAGCCATTAAAACTAAGCTAGTAGGGGCACCTGGGTGGCACAGCGGTTAAGCGTCTGCCTTCGGCTCAGGGCGTGATCCTGGCGTTGTGGGATCGAGTCCCACATCAGGCTCCTCCGCTATGAGCCTGCTTCTTCCTCTCCCACTCCCCCTGCTTGTGTTCCCTCCTCGCTGGCTGTCTCTATCTCTGTCGAATAAATAAATAAAATCTTAAAAAAAAAAAAAAAACTAAGCTAGTAAAACAAATAAGTAGTGGCAGGAAACCAGAAAGTTAATCAGTGAGATGGCATGAGGCCATATGGCAATAGTGTCTTTTTAAAAAAAATATTTTGTTTTGTTTTTAAATTAGAAATCAGATATTATTACATTTCCCATAAAGTTTTGCTGACATTTTGCAAGATAGCTTGTGTGTGTGTCTTTATACATGTAGATACATACATATTTCAATATATATAGACACACACATACGTATGTATAGAAAAAAAAAAGTCACTACTAAATAAGAAAAGAAGAAGGATCAGCTATAACATCATCACTGAGAATTAACTACCTAAAATGGGAATTTAAGTGGTAAGTATTCCAAGGTGTGAATTGGCCACCACATATTTAACGCACTGATTTTCAGTAACAACACAGATGCTTGGGATGTCCCTGAGAGTCTCATTCTGTAGATGGGGCCCTAATGTCTATCCTTTTCAGAAGCTCTGTAGTCAGGTTAGGAACTACTAATAAGGAGTCCTATGTGCCACACAGATGCTTAACGCGTCCGTAGTATCACAGCCAAGAAAATAAGAACCAGGTGGAAGCCGCAGGGAGGGAGGAGTGGGGATCAACTGGGTAATGGTTTTCTTTCCTGGTGATGAGATATTTTGGAACTAGGTAGAGGTGGTGGTGGTACAACATCCTGAATGTGCGAAGTGCCACTGAATTGTTCACTAAAATGGCTTCTTTATAATCTGTGAATTTCACCACTGTGAACAACTCTAAAAATTTATTTGAACACTATCTTTATATACTGTGTTGGTAAAATAAATTATTGCTGTTTAGATTGACTGTCTACCTGCTGGATATTATATTCTGTCTTAAGACTTTTAAATTAAGCATATTTTTGTTGTTTATAAGATGCAGCATATCAGTACTACCTTTTTGAAGCTGCTTAGCAGTATTTCCTCCTTAATTAAAACGCCATCGCTCCTTTATGATTGCATATAGCCTCAGGTGGTAGTAGAAAGAACACTGTATTTGGAATCAGGACACTGGGGTTGGAGGCCCTATTTTGCCCTGTCAGCTGTGTGGCCTTGGGCAGGGCGCTTTGCTGAGACTCAGTTTTCTAGTCTGTTCTTCTGTCCTTCTATCCCAAACTTGTTGGGGGATCCACTGAAATCATTTGTATCAGAGACTTTTCTAATGGCAAATTATAGTACTTCCACTCGTCACTGTTATGTAGTTATTGCTTTGTTTTTTTTTTAACTTGAATTCAGCAGAATCTAAGAATGGATTAAGGAAGGTACTAGTGGACAGTTAATTATTGGATTTATTATTAATGTGTTCTGACGTTCTATAGAACTTATAGTATTAATCATTATATTATGAATTTCATAAGGCTAAGAATTAGTTATGCACAGATATTACTAAATGTTTTCAAGGATGATAGGGAGCTGAGATGAGTTTTTTGGGGCAGGGCTTGTTCTTGGTCCTGAAACACATTAAAGCAAATGATGATTTTTCAGGTTCCATGCCTATAGAGCCCTTTATCTTATTGTCATTTGTAACCAGTCTGAATTCGGTTAATGTCTGTAAATGAGAATAGCTACTGGTGGATGTATTTAGAATCTCCTTTGGGTTCCTTGTGTTTTTTCTTAGTTTAAGCCAGCCCTTTGGCCTTGTTACAAACTGACATTTTTGGCGACAGTGGCTTGTGGCAGGCCTTTCCTGAGAAATGTAGTCCTGGGAAACTCCTAAAACATGGCAGAGTAAAAACCCTGGGCGTATTGCTCACCAATAATGACTAAAATTAGTTAGAAACTTTATTTTAAACCAACAATAATTATGGTTGATAGTATATATACAAACGTATGTTAATTTGCATGTTTCTCCTGCTAATGGACAGAGGCCAGATTTACCAACAGAAAGTGCATAAAACTGCAGAAGGTGTAATGAATGTGAGGGACCCGGCATGGCAGGTGTGTGAATACACGTCACAGCGTGTGAGCACCTTTTAGGTGAAAGGAGGATGGAAGTCTAGGGATTTTATTTAACTTAGCCAGTGAAAGTATGGGCTCCACCCCTAACTGGTTGTGTTGGCTGCTTCCATGGTGATGATGCTAATAAAGAAGAAGCCTAGAGGTTAACAGGAACTTCCCTAGGAAGGATGCGGTGTGGCTCTGACCCCAGAGTCCACCTCTTTCCTTCACACCAAGCTACCTCCCAGCTCTTAACGCGATATGGATAAGAAAAGAAAACTAATATTTAGAGTGTGAACTAGAAGTACATTTTGGTACTTTTTCAGTAATTGTCATTTTACCTTAGGACATGGGGTAGCCACAGTTTTTGCTCTAGTGCACCCGAGAGACTCACTAAGACAGTGACACACAAGTGGCAAATATTTGTTGAGTGAAAATGAATGGATTTTAGATAAAATAGACTACCCAGAAAATAGCCTCCGTTGTGCTCCACTACATACATTCACCATATCACCGGACCAGCATATTGCATCACTTAAGGCCTGAATGAGATTTAAGGCAACGGATAAAGTGAGATTTGCTTTATGAAGGCGAGGCTCCCCTGGGGAATTGGGGTGTGGGCTGGGGGGCGTTGTTCACGGAGCGCATCTGATGGCATTCTCCAAATGGAACACCAGTTTAAAGAAGAAGCTGCTTGTGTGCGGAGTTATAACTTTGACATGCCTTCCTTTTGTGTCCAGGAAAAGCCCTGTCGTTGGCTATGTTTCTCTGATCAAAGAAGGGACTGCGGGGAAGATGGCGGCCCTCAACTGGAAGCCCTTCGTGTACGGAGGCCTGGCCTCCATTACGGCGGAGTGCGGTAAGGAGCCCAAGGGAATGACCTACATCGCTTGCTTGCTACACGGGATGTCGAAGAAAAGTTAGGGTTGCTGTTTGGTGCTTGATGTGACTGTAGTTCGAACACAGCATGACAGAGTATGAAACATTAATCTCAGATTTCAAAATTGCCTTCTTTTGGTTACGTTTTTCCGTCACCTGGTCATTTGGCTGCCAGCCGTTTAGAGTTCAAAGTTTAGTGTGGAGAAAGTGGAACCTGTTAATCAAACAGAAGTTTTATCAGTCATTTTTAGATTACATCCCTCCGTGTTCCTTGTCCTTTTCCCCACTTTGCCACTGTTAGCGCCTGGGGCTGGGGACAGTGTTAAGGAGCTGGCAGGTGTCCCCCCGGGCGGGTTTGATTGCCCGCCATTATGCAGGCACGTGCTAGTCGTGCCCAGTAGCCGGGTGGTGTTTGTGTCGTCCTCCTCAGTGGAGCTGCACATCAGATCCCGGTTCTCTTCGTCTGTTTCCTGGCATGATTCACTCCACAAATGCTGATTGAGCGGCTGCCGAGTGCCAGGTGCTGGACTGTCATTTGTTTCCAGGGCTCGGCCCCTGCTGTCCTTTAACAGGGGCTGCCCCTGAGGAGCCAGTGAGGACCAGGGCTGAGGGTGAAGGTGCATGGACCACCCACCCACTGGGTTGCCTGTGTGGGTGGGCTCTCCCATTGCCACGATGGATCAAGTTTGCTGAAAATGAGTGTTACGTAGTTGGGTGGACTCTCCGTGGGGCACCGGATTAAACATTTTTACCTGCGTAAATAGATTGCTTTCAGACGACAGAACACAAAGTGAGACACTCCTTTAGAAAATGAACTTCTGGGGCGCCTGGGTGGCGCAGTCGTTAAGCGTCTGCCTTCGGCTCAGGGCGTGATCCCGGTGTTCCAGGATCGAGTCCCACATCGGGCTCCTCCGCTGGGAGCCTGCTTCTTCCTCTCCCACTCCCCTGCCTGTGTTCCCTCTCTCGCTGGCTGTCTCTCTGTCACATAAATAAATAAAATCTTTAAAAAAAAAAAAAAAGAAAATGAACTTCTCTCTCTTCGTTCGTATTGAACCCGATTTTAGCTTACCCACATGCAAAAAACAGTAACATATTTTAAAATTCTTGTTTGTGTAGATCATTCCACGTACGTATCTTTCACAGCAGTGTGGCTTCTCAAATCCTATGTACAGTAAGATGGGAACTACATAAAAATGTAAAGAGAGGAAAATACATTTATGCATCTTTGGGGTCTTTTTAATCTTTTGGTTCCTAATTTTTTTTAAATAGAGAAAAGATTGCAAAGTATCTGCTATTTCTTAATTTCGTTTCTTAGTTTACATTATAGTCGAAATGTTTCCTCAGTAATAGATCACCATGTATCCTTTATTTAGTGGAATTTCTTTTTATCAAGTGAAATATTTCTTTTTAAAAAATTTTAAGGTACTTTTCCAATTGACTTAACCAAGACACGGCTCCAGATTCAAGGCCAGACAAATGATGCAAACTTTAAAGAAATCCGGTATCGAGGAATGTTGCATGCATTAGTGCGGATAGGCAGAGAAGAAGGGCTGAAAGCCCTGTACTCAGGGTAAGTAGACTGTTGTCATTTATACTTGACTATTGACCTTCCAAATGAATAGACTGAAAACTAAGATGTCATAGAGGAAAAAGTAGAAATTTGAGGTGTATTTGAAAAGAGCAAGTTTGGCAGATTTTTCATTTTTCATCTCAACTTTATTTTCTGTATATCTTTTATGTAGTGAATGTTGTGGTGAAAGTATGTTTTTATTATGTTCAAATACAGATAATAATGCAAAAATTACGTTTGTTTCAAAAAACATTCCGAATTCAGTGTTTCACTCTGGAAAAAGCCCTTCCCCTTGGCTATTCTGAATTACCAAGGTTTTTGCTATAAGGAAACTGATAAGAGTATCCTCTGTGCTCAAGGGTTGTGAACAACTTTTCTTTAATCCAACATTTAGTGAACAGTGTGCTGAAGGCGCGGGATAGGAAAGTGAGTAAGACCGGTGCCTATGTTGCCCGGGTCCCTGCAGAAAACAGAATGACTTGCGTGGTTTCAGTGAGGAGACCTCAATGAAGGGGCTACTTAAGGGCTAAGGGAACAAAGGAAGGATATTGAGGTACCTAGAAACTATCAAAGTGAGAAGTTGTTACCAACCCTAGGACCAAAAGGACAAGGACAGGAATGGTGATAACAGAGCGTGTTAGGACTGGGGCCTTGAGGGAGCAAACAGTAGTTGGGGAGGGATGCGTCGGTAGTGCCCAGGGAGAGGAGAATCCCTCTTCTTCCTCCCTCCCTCCATCCCGTTGTCTGCTGGTGGAATCCACCTGGAAGTCAGTTGGCAGGGGAGCCTGAAGGACATAATCCGTGGGCACCACCCTCTCAGGGCACAGAGTATCACAGAGAAGGCTGAGACTGGGCCTGGGAGGACAGATGGGGATCAGCAGCAGCATGAAGGAGCTGTCATGTAGTTGGGGCTGCAGATGTGTAAACGGGATACGATGGGAGTCTGATAATGAGTACTAGAGTCTGGCCGAGGCAGGGCGTCAAGCCCAGACTATGAGGACAGGGAAGAGGGTGTGTTTCAGGAAGGCTGCTTGATCCAGGCAGTGCCTGGTCTAAGCTGGAAGGATCAAGAAGAGTGAGTGAACCGGGTGAAGTCAGAAGGGAACTGTATTTATACAGAGCCAGTGGAATGTGCAAGAAAGCCTGGTACATTCTAGGAACTGCAAGTAATTCAGCATGGGTATAGTGTGGGAGTTGGTGAGTAGCAAGAGCTGGAGTTGGAACCATAATAAGGGGTCAGGACATGGATGGCCTCAGGACAGGCTAAGCATCCTGACTTCATCTGGGACACGTCCATAGGTCCCAAATCAGTGCCTCACAGCCCTCCCACCCACCTGTCACCAAAGGTTTTTGTTTTTCACTTGAGCCGATATTTCAACTATAAAAAGTTGCACATAGAAACCTGGGATTCCATTTTCTTGCAAAAAGTCAGCGTCTGTGCCCACACTCATTTACGTGGGATAATAGGAGCAGGTGTCAAGGATGCCTTCTCTGGTTTGCTGAAACCTCCGCTCTCACACAGTGTACGTGTGTGCAGTTAGACCCAGCCTGCGTCATTTACTTACGGCATCTGCCTGGCACCGGTAAGCACTTGAGTTTGCCCCACCCGTGGTGGACAGAAGCTGCTGGGGGGCTTAAGTAGGGGACTGACAGGACAGGATTGCCATGGTGAAAAGAAGCCGGCCTGCCTTGGGGAGAAAGAACGAGAGACTGACCACACTGGAAGCAGGCTGTCATGCCAGAAGCAGGATCTGAACAGAGGTGTTGTCCTGGGGACAGAGAGAAAGAAGATAGGCTGTTTAGGGTGTAGGTGACATATTATGGGACCTAATATATGAAGAGGTGTGGAGGAAGTAGGGGACAAGGCTAATGTCTTGATTTCTGCTTTGGGCCAAAGCGTAGATGGAGCTTCTGTTCCCTGGTCTGGGAAACAGAGGAGAGCTGATTGGTTGGAGCAGGAGGATGATGAGTTCCATGTGGAACTCTGGACCCCAGAGGTGGGCTGGGGGTAGGACATGCACACTGAGAAATCTACGAAGCAGTTGGAAATGCGTCATTGGAATTGCGTCATTGGATCAGTGTTAGAAGCAGGAATTAGGCGTCCTGAGTCTCTGACAGTGGCAGAAGCATGGGAGTAGATGAGTTCACCCGGGGGGGTGTGTAGAGCGGGGAGAGGAGAAAGCACAGGATGGAATTCTGGGAATCCTGCAGAGGACAGAAGTAGGAGGCTGTTGAGAAAAGGAGATAAATGGGAGAGGGGGATGTTACGGAGTGCAGGGAGGAGAGAGCTGCACGGAGGACAGGGTGGACAGTAGCAAATACTGCAGAGAGGTTATGTAAGGTACTAAGTGGAACACATCATTTAATTTAGTGACAGAGATGTCAGCTGGTCACCTCGGTGAGGGCAGTTTTGATGGAGCGGCAGAGGGAAGGCAGACTGCATTTCGAGAAGGAGGTGGGAAGTGCAGGAACAGCTGGGGCCGATAACTGCCCCAGGGTGGTTCTGGGGTCCAGAAGGCTAAGAGAGGGAAAGGAAAGAACTGGAATAGGGCCTCCAACAAGGTGGGAGATGGGCTCCAGAGCAGCAGTGGAAGAATGCTAGATGCTTGCAGAGGGCAGACCTCACCAGGCGCTTTGTCCTGAGAAAGGTGAGCAAATAGAACTCCAGGTTCACTTGCCTTTTCATAAAGGATAACTACAAGGGGCTTTCACTTAGTGAACTAGTATTTGCACAAATTTAACTGAACCCAACTATATTTTTATTGGATTTTGAATTGTGAGAAATCTGGTTTAGTGTAGTTTGTGGAAGGCAAACACGTTGTTGCATGTGTGTGTCTGTGTCTTCTAGAGGATTTAAAGTGATTTTTAGGATTTCTTTGTCCTTTTGTACGTTGGTTTGACAGGATTGCCCCTGCGATGTTACGCCAGGCTTCCTACGGCACCATCAAGATAGGCACTTACCAGAGCTTGAAGCGACTGTTTGTTGAACACCCGGAAGGTGAGTGGGGAATCTTTTTTCCACTTGTGCATAGGAGCTGGGTGGGTTGTGTGTCTTTTCAGTCAAGGCGAGATCAGATTTTCTTGAGCCTAACTGTGACTTTACTACTGCTGAGGAGAACTCTGGATATAAAGTCTGAATGAACAGTGCTTAAAGCAAGTCCGTTCTAGCTGAACTTAGGGGAGTGACCATTAAGAGGAGCAATCTTAACAAATTTTTACTTATCCTTATCTCCAAAACACCCAGACTAGAAG
The DNA here is from genome assembly GCF_017311325.1 of Ursus maritimus. Taxonomy (NCBI): domain Eukaryota; kingdom Metazoa; phylum Chordata; class Mammalia; order Carnivora; family Ursidae; genus Ursus; species Ursus maritimus. Next base: position 25,761,339 of record NW_024423344.1, on the reverse strand, counting down.
GTGTGTGTTAGTTCTAGCCAACTTAAAAATTTTTTAAATCAGGAATTATCTACTATTTTTCAGGAAAGCGGTCAGTACCCTTCTTAGTATTAAAAACTGAATTCCAGGGGCGCCTGGGTGGCACAGCGGTTAAGCATCTGCCTTCGGCTCAGGGCGTGATCCCGGCGTTATGGGATCGAGCCCCACATCAGGCTCCTCCGCTATGAGCCTGCTTCTTCCTCTCCCACTCCCCCTGCTTGTGTTCCCTCTCTTGCTGGCTGTCTCTATCTCTGTCGAATAAATAAATAAAATCTTTAAAAAAAAAAACCCTGAATTCCAGTACTCTATTGTGGGTTGACTCTGTGACTTTGCTTTAATCCATGTAACTTTATCTTTTTTTCCTACAATGGGACGAGCGCTAGTCAGCTGTTACATGAGAGTGGTCAACAGGAGCTAAGATGCTTCAGCACTTCAGTGTACTTCACATTGAATATATACAGTGTGCTTTAAAACTTTATTTTCTTGGGATCTCCTAGGAGTGTATCTTTTTTTTTTTTTTTTAAGATTTATTTATTTATTTGAGAGAGCACATACATGCACAAGTGGGGGTAGGGGCAGAGGGAGAGGGAGAGAAAATCTCAAGCAGACTCTCCCCTGAGCGGGAGCCTGACTCGGGGCTTGATCCCAGGAACCTGAGATCATGACCTGAGCTGAAATCAAGAGTTGGATGCTTAACGGACCAGCCCCCAGGGCCCCCAGGAGTGTATCTTTTTTTATTCTCCTATGAAATATACATCATCTTAATTACTACAGTGGTCTGCATTTACACACAAGAGTGAATTGGTACATGATTGTTCACTTTGCATGATAATTCACATTCCTTTTTGGATATCAAGTCATTTTGCTAGGCAAAATCCCATTAAGCTAGCAAAATTCCTACTATTTTAAAAATTGCTTGATTCAGGGGCACCTGGCTGGGCTCAGTCAGTGGAACATGGGACTCTTGACCTTAGGGTTGTAAGTTCAAGACCCACATTGGGTATAGAGATTATTAAAAAAAAAAAAAAAAAACGACTTAAAAAAATTGCTTTATTCCTAAAGCAGAAAGTTTACTCTTCTCTGGAGAGGTATAAGTGGTATGTAAGTGAGTTACACCTATACTTGGGTGAGTGATACGAAGAGCTTTGTGCATACGAAAAGTTGAATAATTTGTGTTCGTTTATAGATGAAACTCTACTGGTAAATGTGGTGTGTGGCATTCTCTCTGGAGTCGTATCCTCAACCATCGCTAACCCAACTGATGTTTTGAAAGTAAGCAGTGCGATCCGTGTCTTATAAGGCACACCCCACGTTTTACTGAGAACAACATTCAGATAATGAAAAGCTGTGACTATAACATATACTGTATGTATGAACTTGTTTATAATTTGAGCGCCATGAAGACTCGAACTTGGAAACATCACATCCACTGGGTGGATTTCTCACTGATATGGAGGAACTCCAAAGTAGAGCTCATTGTAGAGGCAAGGTTTTTTGTGATTAAGCAGAAAAAAAATTTGAGCTTGGATACGTTTGAATTTCATTTTTCATTGAAAATCTTCCAGGTTTTATTGGTTCATTAAAAATGGATGAACTGCAAGTTCTACACAAGTCTGCTCACTAATGACCATTTCTGACATGTGATGTTATGCGTTAACTTGATTTCAGGAAATACGAATGGAAAAACATCCTTACCACAGTTAGACCTCATGCATTGGATGACCTTGTTGACAAAACCAGGGATACAGCCTCCTAGATCCTTCCTGGAATAAGACAAGGAAATAAATTAATTAAACAAAATAAAAATTAGGCAGGACTTACTTTTTCTTTCTTTTTTTTTTTTTCTGAGATTTTTGTTTATTTGAGAGAAAGAGAGAGAGAGAGAGCGCGAGCGATAGCATGAGCAGTGGGGAGAGGGAGAAGCAGACTCCCCGCTGAGCAGGGAGCCTGATGCGGGACTCAATCCCTGGACCCTGGGATCATGACCTGAGCCAAGGCAGATGTTTGATTGACTTGAGCCACCCAAGCGCCCAGGACTTACTTTTTTAATGCTCTCAGGATGTTTGGCTCTGTCTCTCAGTCTTCTTTTTTTTTTTTTTTTTTTTAAGTTTAGGTTTTTTTTTTTTTTTTTTTTTAATTTTATTTATTTATTCGACAGAGATAGAGACAGCCAGCGAGAGAGGGAACATAAGCAGGGAGAGTGGGAGAGGAAGAAGCAGGCTCATAGCGGAGGAGTCTGATGTGGGGCTCGATCCCATGACGCCAGGATCACACCCTGAGCCGAAGGCAGACGCTTAACCGCTGTGCCACCCAGGCGTCTCTGTCTCTCTGTCTTCTTTTTTGTTCCTATTAGTTAACCAGTGTTCACTGTGCTTCTACCCTCTACCAGCTGATGTACTGTGTGCTTAGAATCCGAAACTGAGTAAGAGAAGGACCCTGCCCTCAGATCCTTCACTCTAATAGGAGACTCTGGCACACATCAGCGTTTTATGCAGCAGGTGAAGGTGCAGCACGTGGGAGGGTGCTTTTGCCAGGATTTTGTTGGGGAAAAGTGAAGAGAAATAACCATATTCCTCTTAATCTCTTAAACATATGTCGGGGCTTATAGAAAGGCAGTTCCTGTATTTTGCTGTATTTTCCCATGTTAGCATGGCAGTAACACTTTCCTTTAGAAGTTAGAGATAATTGCTTCGTAAACAAAAGTAAAGTACAAATTTTTAGTGAGAAATCCCTTTTAATTTTAAAAAATGTAGAGAGCTACATCAGACCTTATTTTTATGTTGGAATCTTGGTCATATGAATTCCACCCACGGCCGTTGTCAAGTTTATTTGTAAGTTCAAGTGTAACAGAGTGTGACGGGCATCATGTGGTCATCTTGTGCTCAGCTGGCCTGCATACCTTTTGGTTCAGCTGGTTGGAAATGGTAGTGGCTTGAAGTAACTAATTTAAGAAATATGCTTGCCCATGCTTAGTGCTGCCAAGTATGCTGGTTACTCAATTATCAATTATGTGAAATCTTCGCATACCATCACATTCCCTTTCTGTTCAGTAACTTATAAGGAAATATGTCATTTTCTTTCCTTTTCAAAAGACTTTAAAAATCCATTTTTTGGACACTTAATGAGCTCTGGACTCTACTAGATGCATTTTGTTGATTCCAAAGTGCCTCAGAACCAATCCTTATGAATGTTAAATCCTTATAATTAAAAATCCTTATAAATCCTACAAAGGGCGTTTTAAACTAGTATTATAATCCTATTTATCCCCCAGTTCTTTTAATGGTTAGTAAGCAACAGATTGAATGATTTTCAGAAGTCTGCATTCGGGGAGACTTACCTTCTCATGTACGTCTTTACGATAATCTCTAGATACGGATGCAGGCACAAAGCAGCACCATTCAAGGCGGAATGATAGGCAACTTCATTAACATTTACCAGCAGGAGGGAGCACGAGGACTGTGGAAGGTAAGTCTGCAAAACAAAGCCAACTTCCTTACTTAGTTCTTCCCTGTTTCCCTTCTTTGAATTTATTTTTCCTATTTCCATCCTCTTATTTAATCCAAATGGCAAAATGGCATACGGGAAGAAGAGTGACGTCTGCCCTCGAAGTTAGTTTCTTTCTTAATTTCATTACCTGTAAAATGGGAATACGAGGAATATGTCATAGTTTTAAAGTACCTTTTGAATAATTCATGTATAAGAAATTGAGCACTTTTTTGTTTGTTTACTTAAAAAAATTCTTATGGAGAAGGGTTTTATAGCTTATAGTTACGTTGAATTTTTTGATCTGTGTGGTTTCCTGGTCCTTAAATGAAGACCATTAATAGGCAAGCACTGCTATGAGGTGCTGGTCCCTGGTATTCTAGGGACCCATCAGTTCACAGAATTGACCTTAAATGTCATCCAGTAGAGTCCTCTCGGTACGTACTAGGAAACCGGAGCCTCTGTGAGGCGACTTGGCCTGGCCAGGGTCTGGCCAAGGTCATACAGTTAGCACCAGAATCAGTCCCGGACGTGGGAGCTGCTGACTTCTGTACCCTCTGGTCTTTTCTACTCTGTCACTCTATAGATTTTTAAAGGCCTGTTCCGTGGAGAGCTGTCTGAATCTTGGTTGTTCGTATTTTTACCCAGGGCGTGTCCCTTACGGCCCAGAGGGCTGCCATTGTGGTCGGCGTGGAGCTACCAGTCTATGACCTCACCAAGAAGCATCTGATTCTCTCGGGTCTAATGGGAGACACTGTGTATACCCACTTCCTGTATGTTTAGAGATTTTAAAAAAATGATATTTTAGGGATGCATGAGTTCAGGGTGGCAATTTGCTATAAATTTATAGAAATTTAAAAGAAGGTTTATTATAAAAGTATTATATTCTCATATTTGAAAAATTACAATTCAGGAAAGAATCAAGAAAAAGTAAAAGTCCTTATCTGTTTACATAGGTTACCACGGTCAACAGCTTGGTTTTTAGGCACGTGCAAATATGTCTATAAAAGTATATTATGTGTATTTATTACATAAGCAAGATCACACTTAGCATTCTCTTACTTGCTTTTTATTTTTATTATTTTAATTGTTTAGCTTTATTGAGGTGTAATTGACAAACTTGTGAGCTATTTAAAGTGTATGACATGATTTGATACGCGTACAGAATGTGAAAGCATCTGCCCCTGGGGTTCATTAACACATCCATCACCTCACATATTTATCCTTTGTGGCTTTGTGTGTGTGAAGACACTTAACTTTTACTCTCTTAGCAAATTTCAGTTATATGATAGTGTTATCGACTATAGTTTCAATATATCAACCATATCAACTACATAGTATATCAGCTACGTATTAGATCCTCAGACCTTGTTCATTTTATAGCGAAAATTTATGCCCCTTTACCAACCTCTCCCTATTTCCCCCATCCTTTGCCCCTTGCAACATGGGTTCTTTGTTTTTTGTTTATAGATTCCACATATAAGTGGTACCATGCAGTATTTGCTGTTCTTACTTTTTTAAATTTAATAATATACTCCAAATATCTTTCCATGTCAGTACAAACAAACTTCATGAATTTTTAATAGCTGCAGGTTAGGATGGATGTATCATGGTTTCAGCCACTGAAGGCTGATTTTGCCTCTCGAGGGACCTTTGGCAGTTTCTGGAGACGGTTCTGATTGTTAGGACTGGGGAGTCCTGTTGGCACCTGCTGGGTAGAGGCCAGGGAGCTGCTCACCAGCTTACAGTGCACAGGACAGCCCCCTACAACAGAGACTTGCCTGGTCCCAAAATGTTAGCAGTGTGGAGGTTGAGAAACCCTGTCCTGAGTTAGTCGATACCAAGTATGGTCTTAGTCTTGTGAGACCGAAAGTTTCGTAGACCCGGAGACCTCTGGGGGGCATTACAGTGAGGACATCGTTTTCTCTGTTCTCCCAGAACGGTGTAGTTATGATAGGGCTAAGATTACTCTGATGCCTGCTTATTATCAAATAGATGCGACAGATAATCGTTGGAGGACATTCCTTCATGTTTCTGTGATTCTTTGACATTTCAGAACCTCAAAGGTATTCTTAGTCAGGGACGGAATTTATAAGCCACTATAATCAGTGCTGTATTTAAGAAGTTCGTGCAGCGCTCTAGTGACGGACCTCCTCCTGGAAACCTTTTCTCTTCTTACGTGTCACTTTGGTGTCGTTTGGGAGGAAACTGTTTCCTTCCTCTGATAGTGGTTGCAGCTCAGTGGTGGTAAACTTTTTGTTTTTCCATTGGTATCTTTTTTCATAGCTCAAGCTTCACCTGTGGTCTGGCTGGGGCCCTGGCCTCCAACCCTGTCGATGTTGTGAGAACACGTATGATGAATCAGAGAGTCCTTCGGGATGGCAGGTGCTCTGGCTACACAGGAACCCTGGACTGCTTGTTACAGGTGAGAGTGGATGTGCTCTTGGGCAGGGTGGTGAAGTCCTTTCACAGCTCATTAGCTTCCTTGTTCCCCTCTGAAGAGTTTTCTTATCACAATGAAAAACACAAGGGTTAGAGCAAGACAAACCCGTGGATTTGTCACTTGTGATTGTGTGACTTTGGTCAAGGTACAGACTCTATACCTCAGTTTCCTCGTAAGTGAAATGGGAGAATAATAGCACGTATGTCATAGAGTTACTGTAAAAATCATCGAGATGATGCCTACAAAACAGCATAGTGCCTGGATTCATGTGTGATAAGCCTTGTTAGTATAATTAATAATAATAAGGGACACTTAGGAAATAAGCAAGTTTATTTTACTTAATCTTCAATATTCTAGTGGTTTGTTTCAATCATTGAAACTGCCCCCAAAATATGCGTGTATGTGAATGTAGACATACATATTCACACACCCACTTATTTGTATACATATATTTAACTGAAGAAGTAACTGAATTTTGAGGGCTATTATAACTAACACGAATGATGCTCTAAAGCCCTGAGATGGTACCCAGTTTGGGCCACAGTGCGGCAAACTTTTATAAATACAAAATCTAGATGAATATTTAGAAATGGAAGTTCATTTCCTTTATACCGCTGCGCTATTGTAAAGGGAGAGAAAATCATCAGATTTTCTGCCATCACAGGAGAACTGTGTCTCCTTCCAAAGTGTATCGCCCTCCTCTCGAGTCCTACTGGAATGAATATCCTTCATTCAGACATCTCTCAAAAGAGCACATCGCTCTCACTGTAATTTTCAGTTTAAATAGTGGGGCCTCCCGTTCACGAGGGGACGCAAGTTCGCAGCTGTCTCCCCGACTAGCTTGCCAGCGGCTGGGGATCAGGGCCCGCGCTGCTGTTCCTGCCCTCTGGCGTGGTGCTGGCACACCGTCGATTTCCAAGTACTGCTCAACGAAGCCGAGATGCTTGTTTTCATCCACCTGACGCCAGCCGTGAGGTAGCGGTGGTCTGAATTAGGTCTTTGCCACCGTTGTTTCGCTTCTTTATTCCCCACCTGCTTGCGAGCCCATGTGGCTGGGAGGCAGGAGACCCAGTTAGGATTCAGTCTCCTTTCTTGCTGCTTCAGCTGCCGATTGCCTGCCTGGGCGTGGGCCGGTTCAACACGGAGCCGTCGTCTTCTCCGATGCAGAAGCCTTTGAAAACAAAAAGAGGCCGAGGGCACTGAGATTTTAGACAGTCTTTTCAAGCATGATTTTATTTTTAAGATAAATGGATCATTCAGTCTGGCTACTAATGAGTTATTATCGCATTTGACATAATTGGAAAGTTGGAAGTTAACTTGATTCCCCCCCGCCCTTGTAACAGACATGGAAGAATGAAGGGTTTTTTGCGCTCTACAAAGGGTTTTGGCCAAATTGGTTGAGACTTGGTCCTTGGAATATCATTGTATCCTTTTCTGTCACAGTACATCTGAAGAAAGATGTAGCGAAAAGAAGATTGTATAAACTGTCATGTTATTAATGATAATTTAGAAGTGGCTTCTTACTCGTTTGAGTTCCTCTGATTCTAAGAAATAATGATTCAATTTCTAGCTGAGCAGGTATAAAATCTCTGGGCTGGGCTATATGAATCTTGGTTTAGTGCTGGTGTTGTTAAAAGGGAATGACATCAATACAAATTTCTATTCAGACTCTGTTTTAGAAGCTGAGAATATTTATGAGTACAGAGAGAGACAGGGATTGATTTTATATCCCTAGCCACCCTTGGGAGGGATGTGGTTTGGCAGCAGTGTTCTAGAATGCTTATTTTAGAGAGTGCCTGTGGATAAACAGGAATTAGCTCCTGAATTATTTGGCCGATTAGCACAATTTCCCGTATGCCGATGTGGGAGGCAGGAAAGAAGTGGCGGTTCGGTAGACAAGGAAGGGCAGTATTATAAAGAAGGGAAGGTGGTTTTCCCCATCCCCTGTTTCTCTTGATTGGCTTGCCGTGACCCTTGAGGAGCGCTTCCCAGGGCTTTGCTGTCTTTCTGTCTGCCATGGAATTCACTGTTCTGGAAAGTCTGCCCAGCACAGCGGTCACCAGAGCTAGTCAGGGTGGATGTCATCTTCGAAGAGGCTCTGGGAGCTGGTGCTAGGGGATTTAGATATCTCCGCTGAGGTGGCTGTGTCCCAGGCTAACCCTGGGAAGTCTACCGGGAAGATCTTTTGGGGTGGGTAAGGATGGAGCCCCTCATGTTCAATCCTGTCCATGGCATGTGGCCTGCCCAGACGTGTCTGCTGAAGGTGATGTCTGTGAGTCTGTGTTTAATATGTCCGGGTTGTTAAGTGGGCAGCTTCTTCGTCAGCCTTAACCAGTAACCGCAGTTCTTCGTGACATATGAGCAGTTGAAGAAATTGGATTTGTGACAAGTCAAGGCTGCCTGAGCCCGCGCTCTGAAAGCGCTCCCTTCCGAGACAGTACAGCTTCCCGCGCGTCACGCTGCTTCTCACTGCTTGGTTCATCACTGACTCTGAGGCGCGAGCAGCAGGTGAAGACGGGCTTCGTTCAGGTTGCTGTGTGTTGGCGGTGGGCGCCGCGCTCCAGTGTTTCCTGCTAGACACTAACCTCCAAGCACGAGGCCTTACCATGCAAGTGCCCTTCGACATCAACGACCGCATGTAGAACGCATGTTTCTTGCTAAAGAAAACTTGCGGGAAGATCAGGAACCGTGCGTCGTTTTCTTCAGGCCAGAGGAGCACCTGCTGTGTCTCCGCTCGCAGCTGAGCAGGCCAGCCTGCTCTAGAGAAGCTCATCGGAACCATGGAATAGAGCCTCCAAGGGGGAGTTATTGTTCCTGAGCGTGTGGGGACTGTCGCTTCTCGTCAGCTGAAGAAATTTCACACGTGGAGACCTAGCCCTTTCAACTCCAGCTGTAAACAGGGCAGGAAACAGATCCCTGGGATTTCGCACTGCTTTATGATTTCCTATTTCGGCAGGATCCTTCACTTACAATAAGTGATTTTCAGCCTTTGAAGGCTTGACCTTTGTGAGGAATTGTTACAAAGTATTAATCTCTAAACCCATGATGGTGTGAGAAGTTGGCTTTGAACATGGCAGGGTCCACGTTGATGGAAGATCTTTGAGGCAGCTGGGGTTTGGTCTTAGGTGATGTTAGCAGTTTGCTCCGATTTTTATTATTTTCCAATCTGTAAAATGGGGGTGATAACCTGTATTGGTGTTGGGGGTCCGATGAAGACAAGGGTAGCTGCTAGTACCTGCCTGGAGGGTAGGCGGTGTACCTCAGCCGTGCTGTCGTCCCGCCGGAACCCCGGCATCCACAGGCTGGTGTAAAGAAGAGAGCGGTTTCATGACGGGGTTCTCACTGGAATCCCCAGCAAAGCCCCTCCCCAAAGGCCTTGTGAAAAGAGAGAACACAGTCTAAGTTACAGTTTTATTATGGTTTCCTTAGCAAGATGTGGTGAGTGAATCGAAGAGTTGATTTTTCCACATTTCTGTTTTTACTTTAGTTCAGGTTATGTTTATTGAGATATGTCCTGTCTCGGACTTCCTGTTTGGTTTGGATGGAAAACACTTGCTTGACATTTTAAAAACTCTCTCTTTAGTGCTGCACCTGTTTTCCAGTTTCTGAAAGACGTATATAGTATCCTCCTTTCTTTCTCTAAAGACAACAAAAATCTTTCTCCCTCTTCTTTCTTGCCTTCATCTTGTTCTTTTCAAAATAAAAAGTGACTCTGAGAACCCGAACTTGACACTTCTAGAAGACAGCCCAGGGAAGGGGACATATTTACTTGGATACCTTCAGTTCTACCATTCGAGAACATTGAATACACACTGACGGGGGCCCTGGGGCGGACCCTTCTGCAGTATTTGCGGGCAGGTTCCCAGTTTGTCCCGCCCTGGGTCACCACCTCCCTTGATCCCGGAATGGACGGCATGTAGGTTTCTCTTGGGGATCGGGCTGTTTTCCTGCCAACCACTTTCACGTTGCCTTCTTTATTAATGTTTACTTCGAAAAGATTTCGTGAGGCAGAATTGTTATTTCCCAATGAGAGACAAAGTCATTAAGAAGAGAAAGGAAGAAGTGGTGGAGTGGCGTGTAGGTGCTCATTGGTTAAAGCCTTAGTGGAAAGTCCGGATCCCCCGGCCCACTCGGGACGTGACTGCAGAGCTGAGCTCACTTGGCCCGCTCCTGGTACTGAACCGTATCTTTAGACAGAGATTTTTTTCTTCTTACCAAAACATTCCATTGACCTGGTAAGGGCTTTCCCAGACAGGCTTTCACTTTTGAGTTCCTTGAGTTTAAAGGATTACTTTTTAAGAACCACTTTTTTTTTTTAATGAAGAAAACATTATATTTTTTAAGTGTACATATAATTCCTAAAACAGTAGAAGCAAGTTCATTTTGAAGACCATGTAAAGAGTCAACGTCCTGCAACGTTCATTGTGTCAATTTATTCAAATTATGTACATGTTCATACCAGGATGAAAAGAAACTCAAGCCTCACTATAAAACTTGAGCACGTTTTTAAGACAAAAATGGAGTACTTCTCCAGTGTAGATTTATCCAACATGTTATATAGAACAGGATCTTAACCTGTTCTGGGTTTTCTGCTTCCTGAAGGAGTTCACGCAATCGTTAAGCTTCTCACCAAGAAAGAACTTACGGACTTGGAGACTCAGTCCCCTTATTTTCAGGGGTGTGACTACAAGTCCCCCAACCCCCTTGGATATTGCTTAAATGTGGCAAAAGGATTTTCAGCTTTTATAACTAAAACGAAGATAATGGATTTTTTTGTTTGCTTGTGGATTTATGTAATCATCGATGCTGAATGTTGCTGATCTGTGATATAAAAATGGCTCCTGTTCTCCATATTTATTCATGAGCTAGAAATAGCACGTATTAAATAAAAACGATACATTTTTCATAAACCTTTATATTTCAAGCTCTTTATTTAAGCATTGTTGGAATATGTGGCATAAACCTTGTTTCATTGTTTAATAAACTGGAATAATACATAATAATCCAAATGATTTGTGGTTATTTTCAAGAAATAGAAACCTTTACACAAAGACAAGCTCCAAAGAGTCCAGAAGGTTGGAGTAGAAATAAATGGCACTTGTGAAAGTGGCTACAGTCATTTCTCCTCATGGAGAAGTTGTTGGGGTCATCTTTTTATTTATTTTTTATTTTTAATTAATCTCTACACCCAACTTGGGGCTCGAACTTACAACCTGAGATCAAGAGTTACATGCTCTACCACCCGGGCCAGGCAGGCACCCCAGGATCATCTTCTTAATTGCCTGGACACTTGTGTGACCTCCCACCATACGAAATCCTCTGCAGCCCGGTAGAGGCCAGTGACTTTGATTCATGGACTGGCTTGGCAAGGTCCCTTGGAGTTGCAGGACACCAGCGTGATGACTTCGGTGCCTTGCACCTTCAGGTTCCTTCAGTCATTCCAGTGTGGTGTTGGCTGGAGACAGGGGCTGGGATATTTGGTTAATTGTGAATCAGGGACAGGCACCCCTGGTTGGCATGAAATGCAAATTTAGGTCATTAATTTTTTTCACTTAAAAATATTTTGGGGGTGCCTGGCTGGTTCAGTCGGAGTATGCGACTTGATCTCGGGGTTGTGAGTTCAGGCCCCATGTTGGGCATAAAGCTCACTCAAAAATAAAAATTAAAAAATAAATTTAAAAAAACCTCATCCATAAGATTATAAAAAACATATGTGTATTTTTTTTCTAGGTGCCCGTCTTATTAACATTTGAATTAAACATGATAGTTTATTGAAAAAAATAGAGTCAGGGGAAAAGGGGCGCTTTCTCAGTTCTCTCACCTGAGAGATTAAATGACGTACATGATTGACTTCATATGAAGGTTAGTGAGAACCACTGGCTGCTGGTGTTTCTCAAAGGCCTGTGGACAGTACAACCCTCATGTGCCTTATGGTACTTGTTAAGACACATTTGGCTTTTAATCCAGGCTATTTATTTCTAAACTGGCAGTTGGGAAAATAAGACCCTAAATTTCTTGGTAGATTATAACCAGATCCATTCTGAAGCGAAACATAGGAATACAAGACAAGGGGGCGCCTGGGTGGCACAGCGGTTAAGCGTCTGCCTTCGGCTCAGGGCGTGATCCCGGCGTTATGGGATCGAGCCCCACATCAGGCTCTTCCACTATGAGCCTGCTTCTTCCTCTCTCACTCCCCCTGCTTGTGTTCCCTCTCTTGCTGGCTGTCTCTGTCTCTGTCGAATGAATAAATCAATAAAATCTTAAAAAAAAAAAAAAACAAGACAAGGACAGTGTGTATAAGGAGGTTTCTTGAAAGCTTGATGCAAATAATGGAATGAAGAGAAAAAAAAAAAAACCCTAGAAACTACCTATATGTCTGTATGTCCCCTGCTTTAATGATCCATACAATGGTTTACTATGTTGCTCTTGAGAAGAATGAGTTAGATCTCAGCCTGCTGACTTGGAAAGATGTCCATGATACGTTATTAAGTAGGAAATTTAAGATGTAGGCTCCTGTATAGGCCATGAACTCATTTCTTAGGGAGAAAGCAAACTTACGTATGGATGGAATGGATTTTAGGGGTATGTACTAGAGTTCTCCAGAGAAACAGAACTGGCAGGGTGTGTGTGTGTGTGTGTCTGTGTGTATACATGCATGATTTATTTTAAGAGATAGTCTCGTGTGACTTTGGGGGGTTGGCAAGTCTGAAATCAGGAGGGCAGGCCAGCAGACTGAAAACTCAGGCAGGATTTCTGTTACAGTATTGAAGTAGAATTCCTTCAGGAAACCTCAATTGTTACCTCTTGAAGCCTTCAACTGATTAGATGGGGCCCACCATATCATCAGGTGTTATCTTAAAGTTAACTGATTATGGATGGTACTCACACCTACAAAATACCTTCACAGCGACATCTAGTGTTTGCCATACAATGACAACATAGCCTAGCCAAGTTGACACAAAATTTGACCGTCATAGGGTAGAAAGAATTAGAAATATTTTCCTTATACATAGTTATAATTTTTGGTTTCTCAAAAGTCTGTATTTTGTAATTTAAAACAAGATCTTAACCCAAAATGCAAAAAGGACTAGCTTGGGATACAGATGTTCTATTTATGGTAAGTGGGGCGAAGTGGGAGTTGCAGTGTATGTAATATTTGATATATATTTTAAGTATAGAATGTTTCTAGAAGTATATTAAGTCTGTAAAACTTAAAATTGAACTAACAAGGACAATGGGAAACTTTGCTGTTTATTTCAGTTTTTAACTACTTGCTTTTTATTCAACATACTTAATACCTGTATGATTAAAAAATAATTTAGCCTTTTTTTTTTACAGTGGGGAAACACCTGTATAAAGAGTGTATCATGTGGGCTGTGAGCTTAACCTCTAAACTCCTGGGTTATTTTACATAATTCTTAGTCTTTCTCTGACCATACTAAATTTCAAGTTACACTGTTTCATTGCATTATATGGTAGAGACAGCTACATTAAGAGGTTTTGCTTCATTAATTGAAACCTTGCAAATATATTTCTACAATTCTTTTTTTAAAAAAGATTTTATTTATTTATTTTGTTTTTAAAAATATCTATTCATTTTAGAGGTGGGAAGGGGCAGAGGAATAGGGAGAAACTTGAATAGACCGTATGCTGGGTGCAGAGCCCAACACAGGGCTGGATCCCATGACCCCAAGATCATGACCTGAGTGGAAACCAAGGGTTGGCCGCTTAACTGCGTGCATCACCCAGGCTTCCCTATTTATTTTATTTGGGAGAGAGAGTGTGTGTGAGTGTGAGTTTGGGGAGGGGCAGAGGGAGAGAGAAAATCTCAAGGAGACTCCCCGCTGAGCCCCACTGGGGGCTTCATCCCTGGACCCTGAGATGATGACCTGAGCTCAAGCCAGAAGTCAGTCGCTCAGCTGACTAAGCCACCAGGGCGCCCCAACATTCCACTGTTCTTAATGGAAAGGGAAGCCGAATGAATATGTTACTGCCGTGTGTGTGTGAGTTACTCTAGACTTAAAAGGAATCCACATCTTACAGTTAGAGCCAGAGTTACAAACATCCAAGGACTGCTAAGGCCACTGGCAGACTGCATCCTTGATTATATCCCTGCTTTCATTTGCTGTACCACTTTGTGCCTTTTTAACCTGATAATTTGCATATGGTAGATAATGTGATAAAACTTGTGTTACACGGAAGCAACCTTCTAAAATTTGCTTATTACTCCTGGGATTCTTATGTGGTGACTGAGATTAATATTTAAAAATTATAGTAAAATACACATAAAGTGAATTTCTCATAGAAGTGTATACTGTGTGTCATGAAGTACGTTTGCACTGCCGTGCAACCATCACCACCTTCCATCTCCAGAACTCTTTTCATCTCGAAGAACTGACACTCTATACCCATTAAATAAAACTCCTCATTCTCCTCTCCTCCCATGCCCCCAGCAAACACCGTTATCCTTTGTTTTTGTGATTTTGACTACTCTAAGCACCTGATATAAGTGAAATGATACAACTTTTTTTTTGAAGATTAATTTATTTATTTGAGAGAGAGACTGTGCATGGAGGGAAAAGGGAGAGGGAAAGAGAGTCTTAAGCAGACTCCGTGCTCAGAGCCCAGTGACGATGCGAGGCTCCATCTCATGGCCCTGAGATCGAGACCTGAGCCGAAACCAAGAGTCAGTTGCTTAACCGACTGCCCCACGCCTGCGCCCCAGTATTTGTTTTTCTATGACCGACTTATTAGCATAATGTCTTCATGTTTCATCGACATTGTAGCATATTGCAGAATTTCCTTCCTTTTAATGGCTGAATAATATTCCATTGTGTGTGTAGACCACAGTTTCGTTTATCTTTTCATCTGTCAGTGAACACATGGGTTACTTCCATGTTTTAGCTGTTGTGGATAAGGCTATGAACGTGAGTGTACAAATATCCCTTTGAGGCCCTGCTTTCAATTCTTTTGGGTATACACCCAGATGTGGAATTGCTGTAGTAGGGCGCCTGGGTGGCTCAGTCCGTTAAGTGTCTGCCTTTGGCTCGGGTCATGATCCTGGAGTTCCAGGATAGAGTCCCACATCAGGGCTCAGCGGGGAGTCTGCTTCTCCCTCTGACCCTCCCCCCTCTCGTGCTCTCTCTCTTTCTCTCACTTTCTCTCAAATAAATTAATAAAATTTTTAAAAACAGTCATTGCTGGATCATATAGTAATTCTATTTTGGGTTTTTTTGGAGGAACTGCGTATTGTTTTCTGTGGTGACTGTACCATTTTACATTCCCACCAGTAGTGCACCAGAGTCCTAATTTCTCCACATCCTGGCTAACACTTGTTATTTTTTGTGTTTTTTGAGAGAAGCCATCCTACTGGGTATGAGGAGATATCTCATTGTGGTTGTGATGTGCATTTCCCTGCTGATTAGTGACATTGAATTTCTTTTCATGGCCTCCTGGCTATTTGTATATCCTCTTTGGAGAAATGTTTATTCAAGTCCTTTACCCTTTTATGAATTAGGTTGTTTGTTTTTTGTTGTTGAGTTTTAGGAGTTCTTTATATACTCTGGATATTAATCTCTTATCAGATATATGATTTGCAAATATTTTCTCCCATTCTGTGAGTTGCCTTTTTGCTCTGTTGCTAGTGTCTTCTGATACACAAAATTTTTCTATTTTCATGAAATCCAATTTGGCTATTTTTATTGTTGTTACCTGTGCCTTTTCTCTCCCATCTAAGAAAGCGTTTCTGAATCCAGTGTGGTTAAGATTTTGTACTATTTTTTAAAAAAGAGTCTTATTGTTTTAGTCTTTATTGTGTTAGATTTAGGCCCTTGGTCCATTTTGAATTAATTTTTTTTAATTTTATTTTTAAGCGATCTCTACACCCACTGTGGAGCTCAAACTCACAACCTTGAGATCAAGAGTCGCACGCTCCAACAACTGAGCCAGGCAGGTGCCCCATTTCCTAGTTTCAATTTCATTTATCTCTGTTGTAGTCTTCATTATTTCCTTCATTCTGCTAGCTTTGAGTTTAGTTCTTTCTTTTTCTAGTTCTCTAAGTTATAAAGTTAGGTTGTTGATTGAGACTTGCTTTTGAATGTGTTTATAGCTATAAATTTCTCCCTTTGTACTGCTTTCACTGCATCCCATATGTTTTGGCAAGTTGTGTTTTCACTTTCATTTATCTCTAAGTCCTTCCCTCCCTCCTTCCCTCCCTCCTTCCGTCCCTCCCTTCCTTTTGAGAGAAAGAGAGTAAATGTGTGCACAAGCAGGGGGAGAGGAGCAGAGGGAGAGGGAGAGGGGGAGAGAGAATCCCAAGCAGGCTTCCCCCTCAGCATGGAGCCCTACACGGGGCTAGATCCCATGACCCTGAGATTATGACCTGAGCGGAAGTCAAGAGTCAGTTGCTTAACCGACTGAGCCCCTCATTTGTCTCTTAAGTATTTCTAATTTCCCTTCTGATTTCTTTGATCCATTGGTTGCTTAAAAATATGTTGCTTAATTTCTATAATTTTGTGGATTTTTCTGTCTTCCTTTCTTTTTTTTTTAAGATTTTATTTTTAAGTAATCTCTACACCCAACCTGGGGCTTGAACTCACAACCATGACATCAAGCGTCACACACTCTACTGACTGAGCCAACCAGGCACCCCTTGTGATTGGTTTCTAATTTCAACCCAGTGTGGCTAGAGAAGATACTTCGTGTGACATTTATTTTTTTTAATCTATTGAGACTTAATTTGTGAACTAACACATGGTTTTCTTGGAAAATGTTTCTTGTGCACTTAAATAGAATGTGTATTCTGTTATTGTTGGGTAGAATGTTCTGTATATGCCTGTTAGATCTAGTTGCTTTTTTGTGTTAAGTCCTTTATTTCCTTATTTATCTTCTGTTTAGTTGTTTTATCCATTATTGTGAGTGGGGTAGAACTGTTTCTCTCTCCCTTTAGCTCTGTCAGTTTTTGCTTCAAAAATTTTGATGGTTTGTCATTAGGTGTGTAAATGTTTGTAATTGTTATATATCATCTTGCTGTATTGAACCTTTTATTAATATTTAATGTTCTTTCTCTTTTGTAAGCTCTTTTGACTTAAGTCTATTTTGTCTGATGTTAATATAGCCATTCTTGCTCTCTTTTGGTTACTATTCCTATGGAATATCTTCTTCCTTTTATTTTCAGCTTGTTTGGTCTTTGGATATCGAATGAATCCCTTATATACATCATATATTTGGATCTTGTGTTTTTATTTTTATTTTTTAAGATTTTATTTATTTATTTGACAGAGAAAGAGTACAAGCAGGGGGAGCGGCAGAGGGAGAAGTAGGCTTCTTGGGAGGCTGATTCAGGGCTGGATCCCAGGACCCTAGGATCATGACCTCAGCCAAAAGCAGATGCTTAACCACACAGGCATCCCAGATCTTTTGTTTTTAATCCATTCTCCAATCTTTGTCTTTTGAGTAGAGAGTTTGATCCATTTACATTTAAAGCAATTATTAATAAGGAAGGACTTCTGTCATTATGTTACTTGTTTTCTTTATGCCTATAATTTTCTGTCCCTCATTTCTCACCTTACTGTCTTCGTTTGTGTTTACTTGACTTTTTGTAGAAGTATGTTCAAATTCTTTTCTCATTTCCTTTTATGTATATAGAAATTTTCTTTGTGGTTACCATGGGGATTACATTTAACATTCTAAAATTAAAACACTTTAATTTGAATTTGTACCGGCTTAACTTCAATAATGTGCAAAAATATGCTTCCTTACAACTCTGTCCCCAGCCTTTTGGTCATTAATGTTACAAATTACTTTATACATTGTGTGTCCAGAACAAACTAAAGCTTTTTTTTAAATCTATTTTTTAAAAAGATTTTATTTATTTGTCAGAGAGGGAGAGAAAGAGCAGAAGCAGAGGGAGAAGCAGGTTCCCTGCTGAGCAAGGAGCCCGATGTAGGACTTGATCCCAGGACCTGAGCCAAAAGCAGATGCTTAACCGACTGAGCCACCCAGGCATCCCAAACTAAAGCTTTTAAAAAATTCCTTAGTTTCTTAAATCATTTGTAAAACATGATATGGAGTTATAAACGAAAGTTACAGTAATACTAGCTCTTACACTAATAATTTAAAATTTTTCTTTAAGGAATAACACTTGACTTTTTATTGTTCCTGTATTTAGCTTTATTGAGATCTTTATTTTCCCATATGGTTTTGAGTTACTGTTTAGTGTCCTTTCATTTCACCTTGTAGGACTCTCTTGCGCATTTCTTGCAGGGCAGATCTAGTGGTCATGGCTCCCTCAGTTTTTGTTTATCTGGGAATATCTTCAATTATTCCTCACTTGGAGGACAACTAATGTGATGTTATAGTTGAATGCCATATACCATACTCTCCACAGCTAGAAATCAATATTTTTATCTGGAGAATAAGAAAGAAGGATTAAATACAAGTTAATTTTTTTAAAAGCTTTATTTATTTATTTGAGAGAGAGAGAGAGACAGTGAGTGCATGAGTGGGGTGAGGGGCAGAGGGAGAAGCAGACTCCCCATCAAGCAAGGAGCCCAACTTGGGGCTCTATCTCAGGACTCTGAGATCATGACTTGAGCCAAAGGCAGATGCTTCACCAACTGAGCCCCCCAGGGGCCCCTGTTTTTGTGATGTAGTAGATTAAGAACATGGATTGTGGAGCTCAACTGCTCAGATTGAAATCTTAGTGCTGCCACTTACTAGCTGCATGTTTCTGGGCAAGTTGTTCAGTCTCTCTGTGCTCAATCTCCTCATCTGGGAAACTGGGTAGTAATAGGTCTTAACTCATAGAGTCCTCGTGAAAATTAAAAGAGTTAACGTATGTAAAGTGGTAGAGCACATAGGAAAAACTCCATGTAAGTGTTTGCAGTTGTATCGGTCAGGATAGACGAGGTGATGCTGTGGTAAGGAGTCGCCCCAACGTCTCAGTGGCTTGTAACAAAGATTTAGATCTTATACACACCGCATGCACATCAGAGATCAACTACAGCTCTGCTCTGTAGTGCCTTCCCTTGGACCCAAGCTGATGGACCTTATTTTTGGTATATGGTTGATCTGTGGCCCAGAGAAAAGAGGTCATAGTGAAGCACATACTGGCTCACGGTGTCTCCCTGGAAGTGATACACATGGTTTCTCACATTTTATTGGCCAAAGCAAGTCACACAGCCACTCTTGAGTTCAACAGGATGAGCATGTGTTATCCTTCCGGGGCAGGAACATCCAAACAAGGCCAGTGTAGGCAAGGAAACTGGAATGCTTAAGAGATTCTCACGCAGTCTACTGCGGCCCTTCTCGTTCTCTTGAATCCTATGTGGGCCTCCACACCAAGACTGTCAAAAACACTTCCCCTGACTGTGTCCCCCGAGGAGGGCCCAGAAGATACTCCCTTCAGTGCGGTATTCTGAAATGTGCTGATGGGAGCAGCCGCTTCCTTCAGAAACTTCGCGGTGCGTGTCCGCTGCAGGCTGAGAATGGCGATGAGCCATGCTGCCACTGAAGCGAACTTCTGATCTCAGAGGCCAAGAGACACTAGACATGGTCACTGCAATTGGCGGTGGGCCCACAGTGGCAAATAGAACGCTTTGACTCGTGAGGATCGTCTAGGGATGGAGTCCCTAGGAATGAAATAGATGGTCAGCCTGCTAAAAACGTAACTTGATTTACGTAATTGGAACTTGCCAGGTAAGCAGAGATCTAATTTGGGTCACAGTCGTAGAGTCATGGCCTCTCACCCAGTTCCAAGGTCTGAGCTGGTTTTCAGCCCTGGAACCCTTTGACACTGCTCCAAGCATATACTCGAAATCTTTCCTCAAACCCCGAGAGACCTATGGCCATTACCATGGGCTTCTTTGGAGGCAACATCCAGCATATTTGAGTTTACTGCTCTGACCTATTTAGGAAAGAACTTGTAAGGCTGCCAGTCTGGAGCGAGGCCCGGAGCAGGAGAAGGTCTGCGGCAAGTCCGGGCTTGAGTACGTGCTGCTCTGTCACATGGACGCACCTGATTGTCTGGCGCAGACGGGGTGCTGTGTGGAGACTTCAGGAAACCCCAGTAGGAGAACTGCAGTGCACACCCCTGGAGTTTGGGGGCAAAGCCATACCCTTTCTTGCAAATAACTTTTTTTTTCTTTGTGAAACAGCGCTTGAGTTTTACTGGTCTCTGACAGAAACTGCAAGTTTTGTTTTTTTTTCTTTAAAGATTTTATTTATTTATTTGACAGAGCATGAGCAGGGAGAGCAGTAGAGGGAGAAGCGGGCTTCCCACTGAGCAGGGAGCCCGATGCGGAGCTCGACCCCAGGACCCTGGGATTGTGATCTGAGCCGAAGGCAGGCGCTTCACCGACTAGCCAGCCAGGCGCCCCAGAAACTGAACGTTTGGTCATGTTGCTTGCGCTGCCCATCAGGAAGCGGCAGGGCTGAGGATGGCTCCTGAAAGTTCTGAGAACAGAGGAAAGCAATCTCTCATTTTTTGAGTATGGTGGGAGAAAATGGAACAATTGTAGAGTACCCCCAAGCCCTATTAATGTTAGCAGGGTAGAAAGAGCTGTGAAGTCCTGGAGGCAGCTTCTACTCCTCACAGCGACTCCGGGGGCGGGGGCGGGGGGCAATTAGATGTTCTGTATCCGACGGTGGTGGAAGATGCCGTGGAGCTACAGTTGGGCCTGGAGAGGGTCTGGCAGTTTGGATACAGCTCCAAGTGACAGGGTGCCCCTCAGTGCTCAGCTATGACGTCTTTCCCCGGGAGGGCTTCTCCGCGCCCTGGGTGAAGTCCAGCTGGCTCAGGTCATGATCTTGGGGTCAGGGGATCAAGCCCTACATTGGGCTCTGAGCTCAGTGCGGAGTCTGCTTGAGAATCCTCTCTCCCTCTCCCTGTGCCCCACCCCCGCTCATGTGTGCATGCTCTCTCTCAAATAAATGAATAAAAATAAATCTTTAAAAATAGAATCCTTAAAATGGAAAAAAATGTTATTGGAATTAAAATAGAAGGCAAACAGTTGAAGAGAGAGCTAGTCTACTGGAAACCAGATTTAAAGACATTTCTTCAAATACAGCATGAGACAAGGAATGGAGAACATCCGGGGGACAAACGAAGCACAAGTGAAGACGAACCACTTTGGCTGCGCTCGTGGATTCAAGTCCTGCCGCCCCGGCAGTACGAGGGTGCTGTTGGAAGTCTGAGCGCTCAGAAGAGTTTCTTGCCCAGTTCTTTTCCAGGGCCACTCCTGACTGGGACCGTCACACTGCAGCTGTTCACTTCTAGCCGGTGCCTACGTATTGCCCAAAACCATCTATAAACAGGCCTAGGGCTTTTCGTCCTCTGGCCACAGGGAAATCTCAGCGACGCCGCAGGTGTGGCTTGAGGGCAAGGCAGCCGTGCAGCAGAACTCCATGGCATGGGCGTCTGAGCCACCCCCTCATGCCTCCAGCAAGGGCCTGCGCTTGATCCTGTGTAAACCACAGCACTCCCATGTACCCCGTTCCACTGCCAGGCGCCCGCCTCCTCCTGTCCATTTTACGTCTCACGGTTGAACCTCAAGCCCTGTGGATTTTATCCTATTGTCTCCTCCAGGCATTCTCTTCTCTCTGCTGCGTCCCCACCTCCCGACTGGCCTCCTGTCATTGCATGTGTCCTTCTGTCCAGGGCCTTTCTACATGGCCCATCTGGCAATGTCCTCCCTGCTCATTCTCTTCAGCGTACAGGCCAAACTCCTTAGTGTGGCACCCAGGGTTTCATAGATTTGTCTCTACACCCTTCTTGGGCTTCATCTCTTGTCACTTTTCTAAACTCACCTCTAAATTCCAGCCATATTGGACAATTTTTGACTTCTGAAAGTGTTCTATATTCTGGCTTCTAGGCATGAGCACATGATGTTTCCTTTGTCTTGAAAGGGTTTCTCCTTCTCTATTTGCCCCATTGCCCTTCTGATACCAGTTCATTCAAAACACATGTATTGAGCATCTACTGTATGCCAAGAACAGTGCTTAGATGTTCTTTCTTCCAGGAAATAAACCTTATCTTCCAAGAATGGATTAGATGCTTTTCTTCTGTGCTTTATGTAATATCATCTCAATCTTGCTTCAGTGATATATTGGAATAATGTATGGTCTATACAGTCATGTATTGTATTGTACTTTCCAGTCCTTCTCTGTCTCTCTCACTAGATTGTAGGGTCCTTGAAGGCAGGAATGTTCTTACTTAGTATTGACTACTCAGACTCGCTAGCACAACACCTGACACACAGTAGGTGCACACTGAATGTTTAATGAGTGGATGAGTTCATGAATGAATTGGCTATGTTTTGAGATCCCTAATACTATAACACACACACACACACACACTCACACACACAACACACATATATAACAAAAGTACATAGGAGTAATTAATATATGCACACTGTGACAAATAATATACGCTCATTTAAAAATATTAAAAAGCAGAAAATACAAGTAAAATGGAAACAATTTAAAATGACTATCTAATAGGCCATCAAACAAGTTTACCATGGTTCTAGACTTAAATTACTTCCAAATGTTTGTTGGTATCTATGATGAACATCTTTGTACATAAAGATTTTTTTTTTTTTTTAGTATTTAAGACTACCAATTTTTTAAAAAGCCCAGAAGAGGGACACCTGGGTGGCTAGTTGGCTGGGTGTCTGCCTTCGTCTGGGGCTGTGATCCTGGGGTCCTGGGATCGAGTCCCACATCGGGCTCCCTGCTTGGTGGGGAGCCTGCTTCTCCCTCTGCGTGCCACTCCCCCTGCTCGTGCAGTCCCTCTCTCTGGCAAATAAATACATAAAATCTTAAAAAAAAAAGAAAAAGCCCAGAAGAAGTAGTTTAAAAAAATTTAAAGACCACTGATAGATATTTTCAAAGATGTTTTACCAATGTTTATTCTCCTCACCAGCATGTGATAATGATTTTATTGCACTTGTTTTAATTTTATGACTAGCAAAGTTGCAGCTCATAGGTTTTCATGGTTGAAATGTTGGAAGGCAATTATGTCTGTCTTCAAATATGACTTGACTCTAAATATTGATTCTAAATTCTAAGCTGGGGGATTGTTCGTCTGGTCTAGGACAGCAATTCTTCTTTTAACATGAAATAAAGCCTTAGCTACTGTTTAAATAAATTGTCAGAGTTTGAGGTGATTTCTACAGTTCACTGATGTGTGAATGAGAAATTGATTAGGTAAGTAAGCAAGGAAATAACTTGCAAAAGCAAACAGATCTTCAAACACTTGATAAGGCTATAAATACCATCCCAAGAGAAGTGGTTCTAATAGGCTGGAGGATTACACATGGAGAAATTCCAAATTAACGTGCTCTGAAAATTCAGGAAGGAGTTGCCGGTGTGATAAGACTATTTTATTTTAAATGATTCCACTTTGCAACTTTATTGTAAGTGAAGAAGTCAACTGGAGCGTGATCTGAGAAGCCTGGTGTTTTATCCTTCCTCCTCCTCAATGCCATGATCTCGTGTTTGGGCACTTGAACTAGTCCTGCCTCGTAGTAGATAGAACAGAACATACCAGGGCTTCAAGCCTCTTCCTCTTGCAGGCGTTTCTTCGAACTTGTAATGCTCACGCTTAAGACTCATCCTTGCTAAAATGTCCCATTACAGGAAAGGGCTAACTAGTTCAAATGCATGTCCGCGTGTCACTTTCATACTGTTCGTGTAGAGGGGAGAGAGAAGGTCTTGTCGGGTGTCCTGGCTGCAGTGATAGGTCCGCCCTCTACCAGTCATTAGCTTAGTAGGTCACAAACCTCCCTGGGGTTCCGTTCTCCATTCATTCATTGGAGATGACATCCACCAACTTTCTCCTGGAGTTGAAGTGAGAGCAGATGAGAGGTACTTTGTAACTAGAACATGGGCTGATTTTGCAATGTTGCATTATGAGCAGGGGTCCTTTTCAGTGTTCAGATTTCAGTAATTGAGTGGAGTTGACCAAGGTGAATCTTCACAGTACCCGCTTTAAGGAGGTTTTTGAATCCCTATGTCCACCTCTTCTGCTTTCTCACCCCTTCCCTGACTTGGAACAACCCTGCCGCTTGTCCCTTAGACGTTTTTCCATTACCATTGGCCCATTCTAAAACACTAATTGATGAAAAGCCTTAAGAAGCAAAGGCATGGCTCTGGAGTCTGGAGTTTCAGATTCTTGGAGCAGGTGGCAGGGAAGTTTCATCACTGTCTATGCCTTTAGGGCAGCAGGACATGGTGCAGCGTTTCTCAAACTAGAGCCTGTGAACAAAGGTTTAAAATGCATGTTTTTGTTTCATATATTTAAACAAATATGTACATATTCTGGGTCATCATCGTGACTATTGTATAGCTTAGTGTTGCCACATGATTTCAGCTTGCACCCTCCTTGTTTGTGTATATATAGACTATTACATTTGAGCTACTAAGAAAGGGGGGACTCGGGTGGCTCAGTGGGTTAAGCGGCTGCCTTCAGCTCAGGTCATGATCTCGGGGTCCTGGGATAGAGCACCATGTTGGGATCTCTCCTCAGCTTCACCCTCTCACTCTCCCTCTGTGCGCGCGCACGCTCTCTCTCTCTCAAATAAATAAAATCTTTAAAAAACTAAAAAAGAACAGGGATTGATTTCATATGCACATGGTAGGTATAAGCCAGTTAACAGCAACATATTAGGAATCTAGCCTGACTGAAGGCTTCTTGGTGATTCAAATGGCAGGGGAATGGAGCATGTTGCTGGTATGACGTAAGCACAGGGAACCCCAAAACAGCTGTGTGGCAGCGGTCGACACCGTCTTCATGTTGCCAGTGGCAACTTAGTTTCCCAGCAAGACAATAGCATCCATCTCATTAGTGTTGTTACTTGGACTGTTACTGGTTTTATACTTTTATTGATATGAAACTTGTAAGTCAGGGTGCCTGGGTGGCTCAGTCGTTAAGTGTCTGCCTTCAGCTCAGGTCATGATCCCAGGATCCTGGGATTGAGCCCCGCATCAGGCTCCCTGCTCAGAGGGGAGCCTGCTTCTCCCTCTCCCACTTCCCCTGCTGGTGTTCCCTCTCTCGCTGTGCCTCTCTCTGTCCAATAAATAAAAGAAATCTTTTTTTTTTTTTAA
Source organism: Ursus maritimus (assembly GCF_017311325.1). Classification (NCBI taxonomy): domain Eukaryota; kingdom Metazoa; phylum Chordata; class Mammalia; order Carnivora; family Ursidae; genus Ursus; species Ursus maritimus. The sequence goes on along the minus strand of NW_024423344.1, from coordinate 25,736,285 downwards.
AGAAACTTGTAAGTCTCTTTTGATGTAAACATACAGAGCTCATGTCATGTTTTCTTCTTCTACATACTTAAGAAACATCATACAAATATTTATGTCAACGTTAGGAATCTAATTTTTTTAAAGGGCTCTGCACATCGCTCACCTTGGAGAAGCTCTGAGGTAGAATGGAGAGCATCATCCACAGAAGTCAGGTTATCTAAGTTCTAGTTGGGCTTTGATGTTAATCACCTGGAGGACTTTGGGCTGCTCTTCTCTCCTCCGTACGCCTCAGTTTGCTCCTCTGTGGAATGGAGGGGTTTGATGATATGATCTTTAGACTCTCTTCCGGCTCTATATTCTATTCTTTAAGAGGTCAAACCCCTCATTCAGGAATGCGGCCAAGTACTGGCTGGTGCTATTTGTACTCTGAGAATGCAGGCTGAAGTCGCTGTGCATTTAGCCAGAAACTGTCAAGACCGCCAGGAGGCTGCTTCTGGCTGCCCCGACCCCCATGGAGGAAAGAAGAGGCCTCCGTGACTGTTGCTGACTCAGGTGCAAGGCACACACCTTGGATCACCCGTGTTTATGACGATGATTACTTGTGGGGAGGGGTGAGTAGTGGTCATCGAAATCAGGGCTTCTCAATCCGGTGAGCTTCCCTGTCTGGAGCCCCACCCCACTTGAGAACCAGGTTGAAAGAGACCCCTTCTTTTGCTGTTGGGACTGCATCAGACCTCTCTGGGGTGTGGCACAGAAAAACGGCTAGAAAGCAGCTGAGGAATTTATCCTTGGAATGTGCTCAGTGCATTTCTGGAAGATGCTCACAGGCAGTGGTAGAGCTGTGACCAAGTCCTGGAGGCTTTGGAAGGTCAGCCTGGGGAATTCCAGAGGGATTAAAATCTAAACAACTTGAAAGTTTCGTCTCCCTCCTCTCCTCCTCCCCACTTTCTTCCCCCTTCTCCTTCCTTCTTCCTTCACCTCTCCCCTCCCTTCTTCAAGAGCTAAACCTTACTGTGCACCTCCCATGTTTGATTCTAAGGCTCGTTTTATCCTCACCACACGCCCTATGCAGCAGGTACTTCTATTATTTTATTTAGTGCACATCTTCCTACCAGGACACTGAGGTACAGAGTTTCAAGTTGCTCATGTTCATGTGTACAAGAGATCCGGCTACACCCGTTGGTGGCTGGGCTGCGGAGCGCGGGGTGGGCACAGGGGCAAGGACAGGCAAAAGCTGACCAACACCCTGGACCACAGATCCTGGGGTAGGCTGGCAGCTCTGGATGGTAGGGCTCCAGCTACAGCTGTGGAATAAAGAGCCCCTAAGCCTGCGTTCTCCGGCAGGGAGCTGAGCCGTGGCTGCCTGGAATCCGCCAGGAGAGGACAGAACTGTCCCCAAGCAGCCCATTACTGATGTGCAAGGGCTGTCTCGGCGCTCCTCGCCCAGAGTTGGCGGGGTTGCCCTGGGCGGGAGTCGCATGCCCGGTGCGGGGAGAGCGCGGCTCTTCTCGTCGGCTGCCGCGAGTGGAACCGCCAGCGGGCCGGGGCACGCAAGCACGGGCGCCCGCGGACCAGCAGCCGCCACCTGGGGGCGCCCCTGAGCGCAACGGCCACCGTCTCTGCCCGGACCACGAACCCCAAGAGCGCGGAATCAGGGCTTAGGAGCGGGCGGGGGAAGGGAAGCCAGGACCCAGCAGCGCAGAAACCGCCGCATCCCTGGCCCCGATGGCCACAGTTGTGCTTCAGCAAGCTCACATCCCAGTAAGGCGGTCAAAATAAATACGTAAAAAGTTTAAAAAATGTTTTTCTCCTCCTTTCCCTGCTTAGGGTTGTTGGTTGTATACAACAAATGCCCGCCACACGTAATGAGATTTGCAGACGAAAATGTAAAAATGCAGGATATAGATGAGGCTGGTTGAGTATCTGCATGTTATGTCATGCTGTAATCATGAAAGTTCTTGAATTCGAAAAAGACCACATATGTTTTTGCTTTTTTTGTTGTTTTGTTTTTATTCACACACAGAAAAGTTCACATATCAGGCTGTTAGTTTCTCACTCCAAACCCTGTCTCCACCCACAGGAATCCTTCACAGATCACTAAGACCTCCCCTCCCCACTACCCCCTGCAAGGAGGGAACCTGCTTTGGTGTGTGTTGGGGGAGGAGGGTGCCCATGTCAGACCTTGGACCCGGACTCATTTATCTTAGGTTTACCATGGGTGCACATTAACAACTTTTACAGATTTTGCACCTATAATAGCCGCTCGGCTCCCTGGCGGTGGAAATGCAAGCTGAGGGAGTACTGTGTACGGAATTAACAGGAGCAAGAGGCCTACTGGAGATGGGTTTCCAGCACTCGGTCAATCCCCTGAAGGCCTAACATGCCTGCAGTTCCTATCTTTCCCCTCCAGCTCCCCAGCTGTCCCTCGGTTCCCAGGCTGCTGTGATGTCTTTGCCAATGTCCTTCATGTCAGAGGGTAGTCGTAAATCTCTTTTCCTCCACCCTTTTCTGAAAGGCTCCTCAAACCACTAAAAAATACATTTTTTAATAGCCAGCAAGTGAACCCTTTCAGTTTCTTTATGATAGTTTTGCGATAATAGTGGCACACATTTTGTAGAACATTAGGGATGAAAACAATCCCCCGGAATGCAAATGAGGTAGCCGAAAAAGCGGCCGCAGCAGAGTGGAAAACACACGTCGCCTAGCGTGCTTGCGTCAGGCTGGAGCAGCTCAAAGCTGGCCAGCTGCGGGTGACTGCTTGTGCTCTCTGGCCCAGAGCTGCCCTCCTCTCACCGGCTCGGTGACTGCAGGCATGAGGAGTAGTTGTGATTTGGGCCGGTGTGCATAGGAACTTGATGGACTATTGCTATAAACAAGTACGTGTTGTTCTAGGAAATTAAGATATGGCCTCAGAGCTAGTTAGCGGCAGAGCTCGGACTAGAATTCACTTCGTCTCATCCCAGCCTATGTTCATTCTGTAACAACTCTTTTTCAAAAAACAATCTTAAAGGGGCACCTGGGTGGCTAGGTTGGTTAAGCACCTGCCTTTGGCTCAGGTCATGATCTCAGAGTCCTGGGATCAAGCCCCGCACTGCGCTCTCTGCTCAGCGGTGAGTCTGCCTCTCTCTCTCCCTCTGCCTCTGTGATCTCTCTCTCAAATAAATAAAATCTTTAAAAAACAATCTTAAAATAATGAAGCCCTTGTTCTATACCCTTCTATCTGCTCTGCCAATCCAGCTCATAGGGGATGACTACTACTAAGAATTTGCTACATATCTTTTCAGACCTTTTGTGTGTGTGTGTGTGTGTGTGTGTGTGTGTGTGTGTGATTTTTTTAATTAAATGTGGGATTATATTTATATTGTTCATCTTCTTTCTTTCTTTCTTAGAGAGGGAGAGAGAGAGTGGGGGGGAGGGGCAGAGGGAGAGAGAGAGAGAATCTTAAGCAGACTCCATGCCCAGGGTGGAGCCTAACATGGGGCTCCATCTCACAACCTTGAGATCATGGCCTGAGCTGAAATTCAGAGTCAGAAGCTTAATCGACTGAGCCACCCAGGTGTCCCAGCAGCTTGCTTTCTTAATTCAACAATATATGCTGAATCTTCTTCTGTGTCATTACTTACACATCTGCTCCATTCCCCCTTGCCCCAATTTTATTGACGCGTAATGAATACATTGCATGTGCATATGTATAGAATACATGTTTAAACGGTGCAGTTTGACCCATTCTGACATATGTATACAGTTGTGAGACCACGACCACAACAGAGATGAAACATTTAACAATAGATAACAAGATAATGTTTGGTTAAACCAGGACATTTTCATCACTTTCAGAAGCTTCCTCATGCGCCTAGGTAATCCATAGGTTGCATAGAAGCAGAATTGATAAAACATTTCATTCCTTTTAATGGTTACCAAATTTGGACCCGTGTGGTAGATTAAAAAATGCTGTCTGTTCTTTGCTACTCCTTCCATTGAGAAGCGGGAGTCCATTTGCCTCCTAAACTCTGGCCTGCCCATCGAGGCTCTCCTGACACAGTGTGCAGCAGAAGTGACCTGTGACTTCTAAGGTGAGGCCAGAAGTCTCTGGGAACTGTCTCTCTAAGCTTCAAGCTGCTGTAAGAAGTCCAAATACTCTTCATGCTGGAGAGGGCCTGTGGAGAGACACATGAGGATGTAGCGACATGGAGCCAGTCCCCAGCGGTCTAGCCTGTAGCCATTCGAGTCACCCCAGCTATGGCTCCAGACATGGTGAGCAGAGATAGGTCTTTTCTGATGTGCCCTGTAGACATTTCTGATGCATACACTTATGAAAGATAACAAAATGTTGGGTTTTTTTAGGGCATGATTTTTTTAAAATTTAGTCTGCTAGGTAGCAATAGATAACAGGAACAAAACTACTCCTTTATTGAAAAATATTTAGGTTGTGTCCATTTTTTCTCCACTAGCAACTATCCTCTATATGTACTTTTTTTTTTCATATGTAAGAATTTCTCCAGGATGGATTCTCAGAGATAGAATTGCTAGATCAAAGAGCTATCTTGGGGCACCTGGGTGGCTCAGTCGGTTAAGGTCCAACTCTTGATTTCAGCTCAGGTCATGATCCCATGGGTTGTGGGGTTAGCCCTGCATGGGGCTCCACATTCAGTGGGGAGTCTGCTTGGAGGGTCTCTCCCTCTGCCCCTTCCCCCACTCACAGGCACCTATGCTCACCTGCATGCTCGCTCTCTCTCTCTCAAATAAATAAATAAATTTAAAAAAAAATAAGAGCTCTCTTCTCTCTCTCTCTTTCTATTTCTCCAGCCTCTGTTTTGATAGCGGTTGGCAAATCTCCCTCCAGAAAGAACATATAAAAGTGGCCTTTTCCCTTCACCCTCCCAAATGTCTTTGACAACTTTCTTCACCATCTTGTGTTTCTCTTGCTTATCTCTGAATGAAGGAGAATAACTCCTATGCTGCCTTATTCATAGGATTTCGATCAAGAGATCAAAAGTGAAATCTGAATAACACATAATGTCATCTGTGATATGGGATCTTGATCCTTTGGGTGTAAAACTCGTCTGACCTCATCTTTGTCCTTTTCCCAAGAAAGCCTATGTAATCCTGTCTTCTTCTTTTTTCTTGCACACACACACACACACACACACACACACACACTATGAATACATATGTGTATCTTATAGGTACATAGGTACAGGTATATGCACTATGAGCATTCACTATATCAATTTGAATGATTTTACAGGAACAATTAGCAATTCTTGAATTAAATACATTGTAAGAATTGTAATAGAAAATTAAAACTGTGATTGTATTTGTCATGGCCTCTTGTGCTTCTGGGAATAAGCTAATCACCAGCTGAAAACAGGAAATGACTTGTAATACAGAGTATAAAAGTGGATTCATTTTAGGAAATTTATACTTTTTGGGGGTGGGGGACTAGACAATATTTGTCCATACAGAAAAGAACACTATCGCTTGAAGCAGAAGAATTCAGAATATTGTATACCACATTTCTAGTATAGTTTGAGTAACCACTGCATTGTTTACATGTGTATATTTCTATGCTAGTGCTCTGCAAAATTAAAACACCCTGTGCAAACTACTGTTACTCTGTTTCCTTGCTCTTGTCTCCCTCCCACCCTTGCAGGGCCAGCTGGTGACTGCTGGGTCTTCCAGTCACTGCTTCCTTAGCTCTCTCAGTTCTTTGATTCAGGAATACACCAGGCATTATTGTGTTGCAAATCTATTTTCCTCTCCCCTCATTTGATCTCACGGCAGCTGATTAAACATTCAGCCTTGCCCCAAATTTTTCCATGCATTACATCCCTTTATGTCGGTTTGAAGCCTAAGAAATTCCGCAGGTGAAATTAGAAACTGGCACCCACACCTGGAGGGTAATGAGAGCCCGAAGAGGGTGGCGGGCCACTCCGGGTCGGTAGGTGGCCGTCTCAATAAGCAAGGGAACTTACATATGAGGCTTGTCTTAGGCAGCTGTGACATGAGTAGATCTCTGCACCAGCCTGCCAGAATCTTAAAAGTTTATGTAGGGGCCTTCACTGGGTTCAGTCATGTATTCAGTCCAGATGGTCTCAAAAACATATTGCTCTCTCAAGGCTGCATCCTTGAAAACAGCCCCCACTGTGGGAGCGGTGGGCAAAAGTTATATTCCAAGGACAGGGAAAGAGGCGAGGAGCCTTTGATGGCCCAAGTCCAGCTCTCAGGTCAACTGGCGGTCATGTCTTCTTGATGACCTCCTCCAACACTTGAGCATCACGAATCACCAGTTACTAAACATATTTTAAGGAATTAAATATAATATTTAGAAGAAAGTAGACTGATCATGGATTTAGGAAAATCTGCAATAGAAACACATTTGGGAGAAAAAAATGCTTATATTTGGATGAATGAATATAAAAGGATGATGTTTGGTGAAGAATTGACATCACAAAACTCAACAGAATTAATTTTATTTCTGAGATTTTCGGAACTAGAGCTCAGTCTGGCAAGAAGAGAAGGTGTGTTTTAGGTACTTTGACAAGTAGATCCACGTGTGTCTATGTGTCCACAAGATGACTTCCTTTAGGAAATGGGGAGTGGTGTGATGGGGAAACAACGCTCTGAAGCTGGGTTGAATGATGAAAAGAAAAAAAAAAAAACCCACATAATTAGTAATCCCAACAACCTACGTTTATGTAGATAAATGTTTTCTACAACATAAGAGTTTTAACTCTTGACTTTGAGGTAATTTTAGACCTCAGAAAAGTTGCAGAAGTAATACAGATTTCAGGCGTGCCCTTCATACAGCTTCCCCCAATGTTATCCTCTTACAAAACTATGTACAATAGTCAAAGCTGCGAAATTAACATTGGTACAATCTTGTAATCTAAACTGCAGACCTTATTCAAATATCTGTATTTTATTCTAGAGTTTTCCCTTTTTCTGTCCCCGGATCTAATCCTGATTCCTAAACTACATCTAGCTATCGTGCCTCCCTCATCTCCTTATGTAACAATTCCATGGGTTTTCCTCGTCCTTTATGATCTTAACACTTTTGAAGAATACCGGTCAGTTGCTTTACAGGGTGTCCCTCAATTTGAGTTTGTCTGATGTTTTCTCATAATTAGAATGTAGTTTTGCATTTTTGGCAGGAATTCCACAGAAGTGATACTGTGTCCTTCTCGAGTTACCATGTCAGGAGTTTCATGATGATGACGTGGACCTCTGTGGCTTGGTTAAGCTGCTACTTGTTAGGTTTCTCCACTGTAAAGTTAATATCCGCCCCCCTCCTTGTTATTAATATATACCTTGGGGGAGATCATTTGATACAATGCGAATTTGTTTCTCCTCAAACTTTCACTCACTAATTTTAGAATCCATTCTTAGATTTTGTCTATTACTGTTTTCCTCGTTCTATATTTATTGATTGGAATTCCTCTGTAGAATTATCCCTTCTCCCCCATTTACTTATTCAATCATTTATTTATATCAGTATGGACTCACAGATATTTATTCTATAAGTTATAGAATATAGAACTTTTATTCTACAAATTATCCAATACAATAATTGTTTTTAATTATTTGTCAAAACTACGACATGATTTAAAAGACAGAATAGTATTTTTTAAAAAAATATTTGAGTATTTGAGAGAGAGAGAGAGTGCATGAGAGCAAGGGGGAGGGGTAGAGGGAGAGGGAGCGAGAGAATCCCAAGCGGACTCCAGGATGTGTGTGCATGACCACAGCCGAATTCAAGAGTCCGGGGCTTTCTGGGGTTTAACCGACTGAGCCACCTAGGCGCGCCTGACAGAATAGTATTTCAATTATATGTATGTGCCATGAATTAATCCAATTCTTCGATGTTGGACGTTTAGGTTCTTTCAGTTATTTGATACTATGAAGGATTTTTGATACACAGAAATCTTTGAATTTTTATGTATTTTCATAACTTGTTTTCTAACAGCAGAACTATTGGATGTTGGAAAAATTTATACTGGTGGTTGTGATCTCGGCAGTGGAAACTGTCAACATGTCTACACAGAAATCACATGGTCCACGCACTCCACCCAAACTAGTCAGCTGTGAGCTGAGGCAGGAGATCTGGAGCTCAGGGGGACCTCTGCCGGCAGGGTCAGGTAGCTCAATTGTCAATAACCTGAAGAACACGTAACAATAAAGTTGTTGAAGTTGAGAAAGAGACTTCCGGTAGGGGCATTTCTATTTCCTTCGGGGGCCTATATTCTTCGCCCGGTTCTTGTATATCCCAACCGGAAATATTTGTACCCCGTTTAGAGCCACGTCTATCCTGGCCTCGGTCCCGCCCACATACACTGCTGAAGCCTTTCCGGGGTCAGGTTATTCCGCTCCGCCCCGCCGCTGGTGCCTTGCTGGAAGCCCTGGCTCCCCCGGAAGTGGCCCGGGCCTCTCCGTCGGGTTCCCCACCACCCCGCTGCTGCCGAGGCCCACAGGGGCGGCGGCAATGGCAGAAGCTGCGCTCCTGCTGCCGCCTGAGGCGGCGGCAGAGCGGGACGCTCGGGAAAAGCTGGCTCTTTGGGATCGGAGACCCGACACGACGGCGCCGCTGACCGACAGGCAGATGGACTCGGTGCTGGAGCTGAAGGCGGCGGCAGAGAACCTGCCCGTTCCGGCCGAGGTGAGGTGACCTGCTGGAACCGGGCTGGGGCGGCAAGGAGGCGGGGCTGGGATGCTTCTCGGGCGCGCCCGCGGACCCCGGCCTTGCAGACTCCTGCCGGGGCGCTCTCCTCCCTCCTCCCCGGTCACGGTGGCGGCTCGGGTGGTAGAGGCTCCCTCACCTTCCCGGGCTGTCAGGCCTTGCACTGCCGGTGGCCGCCGACTCTACTCTCGCGGGGACGGCTCCGGGGGCGTCCAGTGGCTGGTGTTGGCTGGCACGCAGCCCTCCGCCTGCGGCGTGGGACGGTTGGCTGGGAGCCTTGCTCTGAGCGTCTTGCCCCGGGTGTCCCTGCTATCAGCTGAGGCTTATTCCTGCTGCCCACTATCTCCCAGGAGAGGGCACCGAACCCGAAGAGCTTTGCTTCAGGACAACCTTCTTCCTATTGGTATTCGTTTACCACCTTAATGAATAACCCAGGTTCCTTTTTCCATGGTGGCACTTGGAGAGACAAAACTTGATCCTGAGTGGCGGTTTCATTCATCGCACTTTGAGCAATCAGCTCTCTATCAAGTGCAGGTTATGGGAGATCGATTTATCTGACCTATAACAGAGCCATAAAAGTGAATTTTCTTTGAAAGCTGGGTCAGTACATAATTAGGTAACGCTGGTTTTCGGTGTTAGTGTCGACGTTTTTAATCTTTATTAAAATATTATGTATGTTACCGTTTGTGTGATTCAGTTCAAGCGTTACAATACCAAGAAGTACATCTTATGAATTGTCCTATGTTTGACAAACTTTTTTCTGATTTTGAGGGCCAGGTTTAGGGTTATTATTTTATTAATGATGGTTATTTTTTTATGCTGGAAGCACTCCTTGTACACGATTTGGAATTGTGTCCAAAGGCAGATTGTTTTTAGAGACTTAAAGTTCTTTTTTCTACCCTCAAATTTTAGAGGTTGAGAACTTTGATTTGAAAGTTCACTTTCACTGTTAGGTGCTCTGCCATAAAGTGCAGATGTTCTTTCTTGGGTTTCTCTGTTGACCTGTAGGATGCTACGCTGAAATAAAGAAGGAAACAGGTGGAAATTTCTTTGGCTTGGCTCTCAATGTCTTTTATGCTCTGGATAAATGAAGTTGTTTGCTCTGTAAATGTTCCAGTCTGTTTATAATTGATTTGGTGCCTGTTAGGGAAGCAGGATGCTTGGACATCGAAGCACCTGTGGGAAACAGTCCACAAGAAAAGTAACCCAATTTGTTCTTATTATCTTAGCTTATAAACTATTATTATTCTCAATAAACATGAAAGGGTTTGGAGGAAGTAAATGGAATCTTTCATTTTCACCCCATTTTTCTCCCATATTTATGCAGTATAATGCCCACATTAACCTTATGCAGTCATTTAGCATATATTATGTGCCTTCCCTGGGCTAGGAATTGAGGATAGAAGGATAAGAAAATTAAGATCCCTAGTCTCATGGAGCTGACATAATTGTGATTATGAACTTGTAAAAAAGAACAAGGTAAGTTCAGACAGTGATCCACGATATAAAGAAAATAAAACAAGATAGTGTGACACAAAGGAATGAGGTGTGCTCTGGACAAGGAAGGAAGCTTAAGAAAGTGACAGTCTGAGGTGAGAACTCATGGTGGAAAACAAAATGCCAGCCTTGCAAAGACTAGAGAAATAACCTTCCAGGTGGAGGAAAAAACAGTGGAAAGTCATGGGTGGGAAATGAGCTTGACAAGTTCAGGCGTTCAGTGAGGGTATTCTAGTATAGGCAGCCTAGGTATTGGATTCCTACAAGAATGAAATTACTTTTATTTACCTGTCTGGGATCTTTCAGAGGGATCGTTGTTTTTCAGCTGTCTATAGCCTTCCTTTCCCTTTACCGAAGTATTTATATGACTGGTGGGAACATTGGAAATGAATTCTTTGTTACCACTGTTACCATTGGTGCTGAAAAAGAACGCCTCAATTTTTATTTTGTCTAGTGTATCTGTAAAGGGTTTTCTGTAGTGTTTCACAATTTTCACAAGATTAATTACTTCCTGAACAACTGGAACCGAGCAGGTTAGTTGAATAGCAAAAGGCCAGCTAATGCTTCAGTAAATATTATAAAGCTGTTAACTTCTTTGGAAAATAGTTTTCTGTTTTATGAAGGGGAACTGGTCTTATCTTGAAAGAAGTTATATCTTTGTGTGTGTGTGTGTGTGTGTGTGTGTGTGTGTGTGTGTGAGATAAAAGAATTTGCAGTAGAATATTAGGTAGACTGGTTTCTTGTAGCCAGGGCAAATTTTTTAGTAGTGAGGGCCTTTTTCTTTCTGCTGAACTTAGTAGTTCTTGATAAATGCTACAATAATTGATCATGAAATTTACCTGAAATGTACTGTGACAGTTGTTTTCCTAAAGGCGGTGTGTTCTTTATATATTTAACTTCTTTGGGCCTGTTTTCTTCTTCATAATAGTACTTACCTGTTTGATGGGGAGTTGTGAAAAGTCAATGGAATCACGTATGTGAAGTGCACATGGCAAGCAGCCTGGTAGTAGTATATGGTTTTTCCCCCCAAATGACTAATAACGTGAGAATAGATTAGAATTTTGTGATCCTGAGCGGGTATAGGTGTCACTCAGACCAAAGGCAAGAAAAAGAAGAGGTTAAATACCTTGAGGAAGGTTCTGGGATTCCATTTATACCTCTTCAATAATTTGCTCCAAAGAGAGAAAGTAACATCAAGTTTCATTTTGGGAATGAATTGCTTAGATTATGAAAGTGATATTCTCTAACCCAGAACTGTGCAAGAAGTAAAGTTTGGGAAAGAAAGGTGTATTTGGTTTTTTTCCTGGACCTGCTTAGCTGGTCAGGTAAGGTTGATAGTTTATTGTAATTATTATTTAAGATGTTAATGTACCATTTGCATAAACTGTATAGTAGCTCTCTAGTCCTGCCAATTAGGAACCTAAATCTGTTCTCTTCTCTCTCTAGTGGTAAATATCTGCTCCATCTGGAACAGTGTGAGTGAGCCAGAGGACTCAGGCGTGAATGAGTGAATGAGAGCTGGTTTATGTATTTATTTTTTTTAAGTAATTTCTACACCCAGTGTGGAACTCGAACTCATGACTCCCAGATCAAGAGTTGTATGCTCTACCAACTGAGCCACCCAGGAGAGCCAGGAGTGAATGAGAGGTCAGAACAGGAAAGTTTGTGACACCACCACACCTCTTCTTGATTTTTCTTTCTATTCCAGGTGCTTTGAGAAAAGAAGATAGCTGAGCAAATGTACCTAATGGGGGCATTTTCTCATACTCTTTTAAAAAGCAACTTGTTTTGTTTCTCTAAAAAATTACTTCTTAAAAATGTTCAGTGTAGCTTCTCTCTTGTTTGGTTTGAGAGGAAATGGTTTTGTATTAGTGAGATCAAGGGAATAGGACAGGAAGACTCCTGCTTCTGATATTTAAAAGTCTTTATGCGGGGCACCTGGGTGGCTCAGTTGGCTAAGCGGCTGCCTTTGGCTCAGGTCATGATCTCAGGGTCCTGGGACCGAGCCCCACATGGGGCTCCCTGCGCAGCGGGGAGCCTGCTTCTCCCTCTCCCTCTCCCTGCCACTCACCCTGTTGTGCTCTCTCTCTCTGTCAAATAAATAAATAAAATCTTTAAAAATAAAATAAAAGTCCTTATGCTTGAAAAGTAGTATTTGTACATAAAGTAATCAAATAGAATGCTTTGTCATATATTCAAATTATCATGTTTACTCACAACATTTAGACTATAGACTATATCTGGAGTATCTACCTTCTCCAGTATCTAGAGTTTTCCTATAGTTTTGTTTTCTAAAGTAAATTAGACGATAGATATTTTTTGGTTCAAGATGACAGACTGAGCACATGTGTATGACACCCTTGGTCCTTTTGACACGATAGTGATATTTGTGTGGCACTCCGAAAAGACAGTATCAGTGAACCTGTAGTTTTGGTAAATTTATGGAAGTTAGGAAGTAAGTACTACCATTTTAAAAATCTTAAGACTTAATTATAGAACAAAGTATAAATATTACTAATTTTGAAGGTCTAAAAAAGAGATGGTTAAATGACAGGATTTGAGATTAAATGTAGAGGAAAATATTAGGGATACTCATTTCTTCATTTTACTTAGTGGGGACCTCAAATTGATGAATTGAGTGAAGACACTGCTATAAATCTGTGTTTTAGAGGGGCGCCTGGGTAGCGCAGTCGTTAAGCGTCTGCCTTCAGCTCAGGGCGTGATCCCAGCGTTCTGGGATCGAGACCCACATCAGGCTCCTCTGCTGGGAGCCTGCTTCTTCCTCTCCCACTCCCCCTGCTTGTGTTCCCTCTCTCGCTGGCTGTCTCCCTCTGTCAAATAAATAAATAAAATCTTTAAAAAAAAATTGGGAGCTTTAAAAAAAATCTGTGTTTTAGAGTTATGGGGTAACCATCAAAAATATCGAAAATGGTTAAATTGGCTAAAAGTGGAGATTGGGGGAAGGATTTTACTTTTCCGTTACAACTCTCTTTAGAATAAAATTATGTTCATGTGTTTTGAATAATTTCTATAAGGGAAGATTAATAAAAATTGCAAATTATCTCTTTCATTCCTTCTTAAGTTCTTCATTCTGCCCTCAAATTCCTTAGAAGAATTTCTCAATTATAAACACTGGTGTTGCCTTAGAGAAGAACAGTTGGAAGGATGGAGGAGGAGGAAGACTTGGTTTTTACTTAAATAATCATTCTGTACTCCTGGACTTCTAAAATAATGGGCCTGTTATAGTTTAATGACAGACAGTTACGAATTTAAAGTGAGAGAGTAAAATCCATACTCTGTTGAGAGACAATTGAAAATGATGCATATTAAATGTAAAAGGCAAAATGTGTATAGCATACTATTAGGTTAAAAAAGTACACTTCCCTTGTATATACATAGGCTATCGAAGGAAGGAGTCATGGGAAACTAGTAACTAATAGCTTCTGAGGGAGGAACTGGATGCTTGGAGAATGGTCCAGGGAAAGGGGGCTTTCACTGAATGTCCGTTAAATTTTGTAACATGTGAATTTATGATATTTTCAAGTAACTGTGTTTAAAAGGACTGCTGAGTATATTATAAATGATTCTGGAAGAAGAGGAATTTTACTTTTTTTTTTTTTTTTAAAGATTTTATTTATTTATTCGACAGAGATAGAGACAGGCAGCGAGAGAGGGAACACAAGCAGGGGGAGTGGGAGAGGAAGAAGCAGGCTCATAGCGGAGGAGCCTGACGTGGGGCCCGATCCCATAACACCGGGATCACGCCCTGAGCCGAAGGCAGACGCCCAACCGCTGTGCCACACAGGCGCCCCAGGAATTTTACTTTTTATCTGTAATTTGTGATATATTGCCAAGTGGTATCAGAATTATGTGGTTTAAGACCTACCTCATAAATTCTGATAGGAGAGTATGATTATTATGTTTTCATTTTGCAAAACCATGTATGTGGTATCACAACCAGAGTTTTGACATTGATTTACATGACTTTTAAAGATACATTTAAGATCTTTTTTCTCAAAGGGATTGAATTAAGGATAGATATAGGTCTTGGTGGTATCGAAGGACTGAATTTTGCTAGGTCCTCTCTGCGTTTTCAATATTTCAAATGAATGCCGTAGTGTTTACAACATATTTCTTTAGTTAGTCACAGTCTACCTTTAAATATTAAATTACTTCATGTGTGAATAAGAACCTCACATAGTATGCTCCCAGTTCTTCCTTTCTCTTTTTTGTGCTATTGTTGTCATGTATTTTGTTTTTACATATGTTTTAAACCCATGATACATCGATACTGTGTTCGCTTTTGACCTTTATCTTTCTGAGTGATTAAAAAATTTTAAAAATTGTCATATGTACCTTTCTTTTAGCCATGTCTGGAGCTCTTTAGTTTTTTGCTTTGTTTTGTTTTGTTTTTAAGATCGAGGTTCCCATCTGGTATTTATGTTCTATCTGCTTTTGAAGAACTGCCTTTAACATTTCTTGTAGTACAAGTCTGCTAGAAATGCATTCTCTCAGCTTTGTTTGAACAGTTTATATTTCCCTTTCTTTTAAAAAAGCTTTCTAGATAAAGAACTCTGGATTGACAGTTTTTTCCTTTTATCCCTTAAAAGATTTGCAAACTTTCTGAAGAGAAGTCTGCTATAATTCTTATCTTTATTCTTCTGCATGTAAAATCTTTTCTCCTTTGTCTGACAAGATTTTCTTTTTAATTTTGTTTTTCGGAAGTTTGAATATCATGTGTCTAGATGTGCATTTGTGTGTGTGTGTGTGTGTGTGTGTGTGTGTGTGTGTGTATTCCGTTTGGGATTCTCTGAGCTTCTCAGAACTGTAGTTTGGTGACTTTTATTATTTTTGGAAAATTCTCAACTAAAATATTTTTTCTGCCCTATTCTCTCTCCTTTTGGGATCCATATTATACATATAATAGATGATTTGATACCATCCGACTGTTCTTGGAGAGTGTGTTCAGTTTGTATTTTCCCCACTCTGCTTCCCTGTGTGTGTTTGCTGTTGGGTGATTATATTGACTGTCTTCAATCACTGATTCTTTAGCTGTGTTGAGTGCACTGATGAATCCATTGCAGCAGCCCCCTCCCCGGCTTTCTTTTACCTTAGCCGAATATCCCTGTTCTTTCTGGTATATTCTTCAAATCTGAGCCTGATCCACATCTCCCTCCCCTTTTCCCTTTTAGGTATTGTGTAAACATTGATGATAGAATTTTATGTTTGAATTTTTTTTCAATATTTTATTTATTTATTTGTCAGAGGCAGAGCACAAGCAGGGGAGTGACAGGCAGAGCAGGCAGAGGGAGATGAGGCTCCCTACCGAGCAAGGAGCCTGATGTGGAACTCGATCCCAGGACCGTGGGATCAGGACACAAGCTGAAGGCAGACAGCCAACCCATTGAGCCACTCAGGTGTCCCATATGTTTGAATTTTGTCACAGTCTGTTCATAAAGAACTACGTATTATTCCTAATGAGATATAATTTTATAGAAGTAGCTTATGGACTGTTCTGTTCCCAAGAAGCATTCTAGATTCTGATTTATAGATTTACTTACTTTGTTGCTCATAAAAAGAAGTAGTAATAATATGGTAAATAGCAGTAGCTCAGATTTATTGTGTTTACTGTCTGGCAGGCATTATGCTAAGTGCACGTAGTATTGTCTCTGGTGGGTTATCTCCCCCTCTCCAAGGAGCCTGCTTGTTGTTGGTAATTGGGCAGCTTCCACAGAGCAGGAGCCGTGGGACTCTGCACAGCTTCTCTGCCTCCGGACTCAAAACTGGAATTGAAATGAAACAGGCCCTTTTACCTTCAGAACCCTTGGTGGCAGCACACAGTTGCTGGTGATACTTAAGACTCAAGGTAGATTCTCACCGGATTTGAGAAACTTCGTTCTTACTGTGTCCTTTTATACTGAGGTGTTATGTCACCACCATTCAGGAAGAATTTACATGCATAAGTGATGCCCTAATAAGATGTATTTACATATACCTACGACCTCGTGTCTCTTGAGTTAGACCCATCTGTGGCGAGAAGACAGATCAAGGACCTTCCTGAGCAGTTGTTTTGTTTTGTTTTGTTTGTTTTTTTTTTTTGGGTCTGCAGCTTCCTAGCAGTTTAAGAAGGCTGTTTTCCCACACCTGTGTCCCCCCCCCACAATGGCTTCATGATACAGATACTGGAATTCTTTTTTTTTTTTTTAAGATTTTATTTATGCGAGAGCGAGAGCGAGAGAGAGAGAGAGCATGAGCTCGCCAGCGCATGATGGGGGAGGGGGAGAGGGAGAAGGAGAAGCAGACTCATCACTGAGCAGGGAGCCCCATGTGGGGCTTGATCCCAGGATCCTGAGATCATGACCTGACCAACCCAGGCACCCCAGATACTGTAATTCTTATTTTATAGAAAAGAAATTGAGGATTAGAAGTATTAAGTAATTTGCCCATGGTCACACTGCTTATACGTGAGCAGGAGCAGGGTTCAAAGCAGGCTGCGCTATAAGGTGCTTTACCATACCAGAAGGTATGAACTTGAACTCAGGTATAAAAACGCCTATTTTTAAAGGGTTGTATTTCTAAATTAGTGAGGGCGCATTGTGCATCTAGCTTTTTTTTTTTTTTTAGTTTTGAAGATCAAATACTATCTTCAGATGAAAGTTTATTATCTAAGAAAACAGATGGGGGCAATTTCCTAAGGCCCTGGGTCAAGATTTTATATAGGTGGGCCTTAAATGTTATGTCCTAAGGACTAAAAACTGGAACTGAAATGAAACAGGCCCTTTTTAACTTACCCTACAGCCACACTCCGTTTATTGTAGGTCTAAAAATAGGATGTTTGTGTGACTATAGGTAAATTAACACATGGACTATCTTTAGTAGTAGAGAACTAGAAACTATTGTAGGTCTGATGGCGTCAAAGTGAGGCCTTGTAGGTGGGGCTCTTCTGAAACTGATGGGAAACTCTGAAATTCTTTCTACCCAGTTGTAATTTTAAAATTTGTCACCAAGAAGGTGTGCGTGAAGTGTGCCAGTGGTAGAAATGGCAGAAGGAGATAATTGATAGTTATTGATAATTGATAAGTGTTGATAGTTAATTCTTGGGTGTGATTTATTTTCTATTGGTGCACATTAATCAGGCCAGGCTTTTTTGTTAGATCCTGGGAAAGGCAAGCTACTTTCAACAGCATACAGGTTTTTGCCTGTGGTGCCAGTTCACAAGAAGTTCAAGTAAGAAAATGTGTGTTGATGAGCACAGATTCACAGCCAGTATTAGAAAGGTAACTCAAAAATAATACCAGTATGACATTCGTATTTTGAGACTAACATTTAGTAGAAAGAGCCTAGTTGTATTATTATATGGCATTTATTAACCTCAAATGATTTAATAGAAAACATTCCTTTCTCTTTCAGAACAGTGAGATGGAATAACAGTCTTGATTTTAGAGAATTTTCAAGTTATTTAAATATTTTTATGGCTTTTTTTTTTGAAGCTTCCACTTGAAGATTTGTGTAGTATAACATCCCAGTCGCTGCCCATTGCACAGACTTCAGTAGTACCCGAATCTACAGAAGACATTCTTTCGAAGGGTTTCACTTCCTTAGAAATGGAAGAAGAAAGAATTGAAACTGCACAGCAGGTGAATGGCAGTGTTGTTTCTAAGGATATTTGATTACTCTAAATATCTCAAGACAGGGTAATAAAAATGTCCTAATTAAAAGTTCTGAACATTTGAAACTCTAGTTAACATCAGATCTTTCTAGAACAACTTGATTTTGTGTTAGCTGTGGCTGTTTTGTAAGTGTTTTAAATTAACCTATTACCCAATTATACTTGAAATACAGATAAAGATATGATATTCCAAGTTGGATGTTGGTAGCTAGTCATTAGGGTTTTAATATTTCATGCACTTTTGACTTCCCCCGTGTATGTTTATGTTAATGTGTCACCCACCCAGCATGCGTGTGTGTGTGTGTGCGCACATACTTGCGCACGCGCACACACACATCTCTGCTTGCTGCTATGTAATTTTTTTTAAGAACCTAAGTATTCTCTTCAGATGAATCCTTATAGTTATTTTTCAGTAATTTATATTTGTAATCTTCCCTTGATTTTTATTTATTCCTAATTACAAAACTAAATATATAGCAGCTTCTTCTGCCACTTCCCCCGTCTCTTCTTTCTACCCTGTAAAAATCAAAGCCTAGGCGTTTACCGAGTAAAACAAAAAGCAAGTATGCTGAATTGCATATGTAGTAAGTCAAGAGGCAGTGCTGCAAAGTGAAATAGAGCTCCACATTTTGAGTTAGGCCAGCCTGGATCTGAAAATCACCTCCATTACTTACCACCTTTGTGAGTTTAGGCAAATTACTTACTATCTTAGGCTTTTAGTTTTC
Organism: Ursus maritimus; assembly: GCF_017311325.1. Lineage (NCBI taxonomy): Eukaryota > Metazoa > Chordata > Mammalia > Carnivora > Ursidae > Ursus > Ursus maritimus. The sequence goes on along the minus strand of NW_024423344.1, from coordinate 25,717,738 downwards.
TAATTTGTAAAACAAGCATGATTGTATACCCATCTCATGGGATTTTTCTGAAAATTAAATAAGATAATGCATATAGTGTAAGGCAGGCACACAGTCAATGTTAGTAAATGATAGCTAAGGTACTTGGCAAGCCTTGTATCTTGGGAGAACGAAGCACACCCTTGACTTCAAATCCCACTTGAGAATTATAGAAGATAGTCTTGTGCTGTGTCAATGAACTTATTTGGACTATTTGAAAAAAAAAAAAGTCATCTCGGCTAAATTTGTATCTTTGTATCTCTCTTTAGGTTTTTTAAAAAACCGGTATATTGTAATATATGCACAATAAAATGTACTCATTTTAAGTATATCGCTTGATGAGTTTTAACAAGTGTAACTACCACCATGATGAAGATATAAAACATTTCCATCGTCCTTTATGCTTCTTTAAGGTCAATCTCCTCCATATCTTTTTAATAATAGAAATTTTTCATGACATTGGTGGCAGGGCCAGAACTCAAACCCAGGTTTAGCTGATACAAAAATCCATGTTCTTAAACTACTCTGTTATATTATTTCAGTTTATATTTTTTCATTCTTATTGGATAACATTAATACTAACGTTTACCCAAAAACCCTAAGTTACCTACTCAAATTGAACAAAGTAGCAAATACACATTAGCCTCTTATGAAGGAATATATGTTTTTTTACATATTGTATCTTTAATACTCCTTGTTTGACTCTGGATATAGCTAGTGTTTTTAATATTGTTTGCTTTTTCTAGCATGTAGATATTGACTGTGGAATTAAATTGTTATCTCCTGGTTAAAAGTAATTATTAATGTCTCTGCCCCAAACAATAAGACTTAGATAGTGTCTACCCTTTTGACTTGCTGTTTATCATGTAAGCACTTTTCATTTTTTCTGTTTTAGTTTTGTTGAGAATATAATACTCTTTATTTTTCCAGTTTTTCTCATGGTTTGCAAAGCTACAAATTCGGATGGATCAGGATGAAGAAACTAAATATAGGTATGTGGTTCTTGAGTTTGTTGGCTGTCCTGATTTTTAAATCACAGTCATCTGCAGCATTTCATAATCTGAACTAAATGAAGGTACAAAGAAAATTCCAATAGCAACATTTTCTTTAAAAAGAGCTAGAGAGTAATTGTGTGATTAAAAAAATAGTTATATCATAATTAATAGGTGAGGAGGTACAGACATTGGTTTTTAGATAACTCTAGAAATGTTTGGGGTCAAGTGGGAATTTTACAGGAACTGTTAAGAGGTATTTGTTGCTTTTCTTTAGAAGTAGAGACCCAAGAGATTTTAAGGATGCCCATCTGGACTGGGTGTAACTATGTTGTTCTGTTTGTGTATATTGATAGCATGGAAGAAATGATGCATAGTTTCTAGCTGATTTGGGGACTGTGGTTTGAATAACTGCATTTATTTAACATTTATTAAGTGACTGCTATTGCTAGGCAATGTGTTAGGCTCTTTGATACATGGTTCCACTTAATCTTTATAGCAGCTATGTGAGGAAAGATACTATTTTTCCCATTTTACAAATGTGCAAACTGAGGCCTGAAAGTTTTAAGTAACTTGCCTAATGCCATAGAGACTTGGGCAGAGCTGGGGCTTGTACTCAGGTCTTCTAATTCCAAGTCCAAAATTCTTTCCATGACTTCACACCATCATGGGATTTTTGGTGTTAAGTGATCTGAGAGATTGACCTTGGCATGGCCCTAGTGTCCTAGTTTTTGAAAGCTGAGCCAGTGATTTGTTGCCTTACATGTGAAAAGCCAGCTTTTGGCTTCAGGGCTGTTTCCTTTTTTTGCTTATAGTTGCAGTGATTTCCCTCTAAATTATTGAAAAAGGTGTTAACATAGTGTTTGAATATGATAAGCTTTAGTGAATGGTCAGACTTCTTTCCTGAAATTCAAGCATTTGGGGAAAAATGAGACTTTGTTGTTTATTGACTCTGCTTATTGGGGGAAAATATTATTGCCAATCCCCTTTTGGTTCTGTTTTCTAGACAGATGAGGGATTACTTGTCTGGGTTTCAGGAGCAGTGTGATGCTATATTGAATGATGTAAACAGTGCTCTTCAGCATCTGGAATCATTGCAGAAACAGTATCTTTTTGTGTCCAATAAGACAGGAACCCTACATGAAGCCTGTGAACAGCTCCTAAAAGAACAGGTAATTTGCAGAATGGGAGAGGGTTAGTGATTATATTTAATATTTTATTTTTAAGTAGATGAATATAATTTAATTGTAATTTCTTTAATGTCTCCAAGTATATATTGAACTCTGCTCTGTATGAGGCCTTGTGCTAAGCATGCAAATTGTTACATTGTCAGGCTGTTTTTTATTTTAAATAAGCTTACATGAGTGAAGGGGCAAGGCAAGCTTTCCTACGTATTGAACTGTTACATCTCAGCACAATTTAAGAGTGAAGAGAATACATTGGTTTGCTCTGTGCACTCTTTACTATTGACACTTCTCAAACAAGCACAGTGATTGTAGTAATGGTGGGGTTTATGAAAAGGTGAACTGATCTAGATTGCAGTTAAATTTATGATTTAAAGATAGAACATTTAAGTTACTTTGAGTTTTCTCTGTGTATTTTGTGTGTTTTTTTAAAAAGGCAATAATTGTTTTATAAAAGATATGTAAGTTGCTATACTAATCATTGCTTATCAGTTCATAATTGCAGAAATCTTTGAACATTAGTCTGAAATTTTATGTCTCACATAAACCTGTCTCTCTGGTATAAATCTATTCAAAATAATTTTGAGACTGGAGTGTTGATTCTTATGTTCTTACACTGATTCTTTTTCTTTTAAAAAATGCAAGTCGGAACTTGTTGATCTGGCTGAAAACATTCAACAAAAGCTTTCCTATTTTAATGAATTGGAAACTATTAACACAGTAAGCATGGTTTTTTACTTTATGTAAAGTTAATGACCTTATTTAATATTTCTCTTTCTGAATATCTTTAAATTTATAAATTGGCCTGAGTGATATTTGAACTTAATAGTTTGCTTGCTGATAGATATTCCTATTAGTACCCAATGGAGATATCATTACCAGTTCAGATTTTTTCAAATATGATTTAAGTAGTAGTTCTTAAGTTATATTATTGTTATTAAAATCTGTCAGTTACCACTTACAATGGTTACCACTTACAGTGTCTTATTTGTAAGCTGTGAAGATTGAAAGAAGGAATTTTAAATTTTAAATCTTGCTGTGTTTGTGCTATTATTAGTAATCAAAACATTTTTTAAATTAATCTCATGTTTAGTTTGAAGTATAGTCCTTATAATGCATGCTTGTATCCCAAAGTAATAGTCTCAACTAGAACTGCTGTGTAAATTATATTCCTATGTTTTTCTGGCTCATAAATTAATCATAATTACTACATATAAATTATTAAAGTTATTAAATTAATCACAATTATTATGGGTTACTACAGAGATAGAAAACTAGGAGCTAGTTAACAATGGAATACAAGGAAATCGTTCATTGCCAAGTTGTCAAGATAAGAAATAATTGGCTGGTTATTTTTACATTTTAACATACATTACTTATATTCATTAAAGACGTATGTTATATAGTTTTATGTATTCTAATGTGTAATTTTATATATTAAGTACTAAATATTTGTTATATATTACTTGTATTTATACTTATTATTGTATACATTTTTATATATGTTTACTTATATTTTACTTATATGTTTTACTTTTGTAATATGACTGCTAAACATGGTATGACTCCTAGTTAATCCTTTAACTTTGAGAAAATCAGCAGTGTTTGAAAGTAGGAAATTTGTCTATGTTATAAAGTACTAGAAAATGGGAAATCTAGGTAGTTAATATGTTATTTTAGTACAACATTGTATAATGGGGTAATATAAATATTTGTTAATTTATGAAGAGCCCATTAGGAATAAACCCAATTAAATCTGTATTTTTTTTGTCCTTTCTTTATTATTACACATGGGCTATATTTGAGGATATTTTGGTGATTTTTAAAATGTAAAGATATTAGTATGACTATGTTATAGCCTAATGGGAAATATGCTAATTCTAATACATAATTTTCAACTTTTGCCTGTATATTTTTTGTGAATTAAAATTTTTCTTTTTCCTTGAAGAAATTGAATTCTCCTACGTTGTCTGTTAATAGTGAAGGATTTATACCTATGCTGGCCAAGTTAGATGATTGTATAACATATATCTCATCACATGTAAGTCATGGTATTTCTGTATATTTTTAAGAAATCTTAACATCCCTATTGTATCATTTCTTATGCTATACAGTAATTATTTCTTCTGAAGGGAAAAATGTGTCTGTAATATACTTGAAGAAAGACTGTAGTAAATTCTTAGTTGTTGTCAGTAGTGATGTAAAAAAAAGTACTTTCAGTTGCTGAGACAACCCCTGGAATAGAAAGAGGTCTTCGTTGACACAGTTTTATCCCACCTAAAAGTATGTGTAATTTTTAGGCTGTTGACTTCCTGTTGTTTTAGATACTTCTTTGGAAACAAAAAGTGTTACTTGGGAAGAAATAAAGGAATAGGCCCTTTGATTTAATCACCCTCTTTCTATCCCCCAAGGATTTATAGCTGTATGGGTTTCCCCCACTACCTGAAAGTAGAATGTTCTATGAAACCTTTTGTAAGGCAATAATGGCATGAAGCGAAGAAGCTGTTACCATTTCAGAAAAGTGAAAATCCTTTTTGGATTTCTTTTGGTTAGTGAAAACAGGTACTATTGTAGGTCTTTTGTAAAAACCAAGTGGCATAAAGTGAACTTTTGGTTGGGCAGGTGCGAGGGAGTGACAGCCTGTATTTGTCTTTGCCAAGCTTATGATCTGTATAAGACCATTAAAGGACAGGTTTGTTTTCATAGTTTACTCTGCCTGTGTTTGTTTTCTCTTTGTAAATCTTTCCCTTTCCTTTATAGCCAAATTTTAAAGATTATCCTGTATATTTGCTGAAGTTTAAGCAATGTCTTTCTAAAGCTTTGCACCTTATGAAGACATACACTGTGAACACACTACAAAACCTCACAAATCAGTTATTAAAAAGGGTGAGTTAACTGGTGAAGTGTTTTTTCTTTTCTTTTTCTTTTTTTATTCATTTATCTTCCATAATCTAAGTGTGAGATTAGTAATTAGTAACTATAAAAACTTTTTTTTTACCTTTTGTTAAATAAGAATATGCATCAGCTTTACTTGTAATAGAAAAAAATGGCTGTATTATATCTGTCCATCAGAATCTTATTTTCAGAGAATATTTAATAGTGTGAGAAGTACTCAGTACTATATGGTAAATGATAAGATTTGAACTATTTGTCACTTAAAACATTTTCTTATCTAATTCATGAAAATATTGGAAGGAAATACACCAGAATGATAAAAGTGGTTCTGTTTTAGTGGTGGGATTACATATGATGGATACTTTGAATTTTTTGCTTTATGTATGACGGATAATTTTCTGTGTTTAGCAAATGTATTTTTATTGAGTGCCTTCTGAATGCTTGGCATTGTACTGGGAACCGTACAGTAGTGAGAAGGAGCCAGCAAATCCCCTGTGCTCTTGGAGCTTATATTCAGGAGAAGTAATCAGTGAAGAAGGAAACAAACAAATTGATCAATTACAGGTGGAGTGAGCAAGCTATGTGGAAATTGAGCACAGTGTTATGTTAGATATTAAGAGTAGAGCTAGCTAAGATGGTTATTGAACACATTTCTTTCATAAGAAAATAAAATCATAAAGATCATGCATTTTATTTTTTAAGCTCACTTTCTAAAGAACATGGAATGTCTTCTTGAACTTTCAGTTAAAAGCCACTGATTTTGGGGTTGCAGCTTACTGTTCACATTGCTCTTGGCTGATATGAAGTCCAGACTATAATTTTTCTGTTTTGTAAAATTTTTAATAAGTTTACAAACTTAATACCTAATCAGTACTAGCACCTACTGTGTACTAGTAGCTAGTGCTTTACTGTTGAGCTGCATAAAACCTTTATGAGTATATGTTTTTGGTTTTTTTAAAGATTTTATTTATTTATTTGAAAGAGAGAGCACAAGCAGGGGGAGCGGGAGAGGGAGAAGCGGGCTCCCCCTGAGCAGGGAGCCTGATGCAGGGCCATCCAGGACCCTAGGATTACGACCTGAGCCAAAGGCAGATGCTTAACCAGCTGAGCCACCCAGTCGCCCTTTATGAGTGTATGTTATCACCATTTAACAGATACACTGAATCTCAGAGAGGCCCAGTAATTTGGCCAATATCCTACTATTAGTAAGTGACTGAGTATGAATCTGAATTCAAGTCTGTTTAGTACCAAAGTTCATGTAACATAGTGTAAATTTTAATTATAAAGAGGAAGGAGATGACAGCTCCACGTAAATATTTCTCATTTGTAGCAATAATACTAATATGTAATCTCTCTTTGAGATTTTTCCCGCTAAGCTTTTTGTTGGTATATAGGACAAAGCAGTAGCTGTTTGAAATGGTTGGTGTCACATTTTCTGAATAATTATTTGTTTGCTAACTATCTTCCTATCCTCTCCTCCCCCATGTCTCTTTAGGATCCTTCATCTGTACCTAATGCAGACAATGCCTTCACATTATTTTATGTGAAATTTCGAGCTTCTGCTCCCAAAGTCAGAGTAAGTAGACTGACATAAATAGGATATTACTATGAACTTCATTTAGCCAGCCCTTTTGAAGCTCTACCGTATGTTAGGCCCTTTGCTTATACTAAATGAACACTAATGAAAGGTAGGCACTGTCCTTCCACATAACCTTCGTGATGTCTTGAGAGCACAGCGCAGAAAACACTTGGCTCTTCCTGTGATGCTCAGGGAAGGATTCTAGATGGAAGTGGTATTTGAGCTTAAAATGCTCAGTGGACTGGATGGAATTAATGAGGGTGTTTTATACAGAGAGAACAGGAGGTATAGGGATGGTTGTAGAGACACATATTTTGGGAGAACTTGTAACTTGTTATGATCAAAATACAGGACATTAATAGGGTGCAGTTGGGAAAAAAGACAGGAAAGATGGCAGGGATCCTTTCACAAGGGGTATCACGTGTCGTGCTAATTCAGGAAAAGTGGACAGCTAATGAAGTATTTTATTGTATATATTTATTTATTTTAAGGTTTAGTTAGAGCAAGCAAGTGAGGGGAGGGGTAGAGGGAGGCAGCATCTCTAGCAGATTCCCTGCTGAGTTCAGAGCTTGACATGGGGCTCGAATTAGTGAAGTATTTTAAACAGGAAAATGATTTGGTCACATCTACCAGTTCTTTCGATTAAGGATGCACTATGAAGAATGGATTATAGTGAAAAAGAGATTTGAGACAGGGAGGCCTGATTAACAAGGAAGATTTTGCAGTAGTCCATGGGAAATAGGGGTTGAGAAGGTGTTGGTAGTATAGTCTTGAGGTGGGGAACATGTGCCTTCTTTATTCTCCTTAGCACAGTGCCTGGTACATAAAGGAATGCACTAAATATTTATCTTGATTAAGTGATTGGAAATGGAGGGTGCAGAAAGTAGATATAAGTGTTAATATTTGCACATTTAATATATCCAAGATAAAGTTGACTGGAGCTGGTACATGTATCTTTTTTCTACTCATTGTGAAGATACTAGAAAGAGTAGTCTACTTTTGCTGCCTCTGACTCTTGCTATTTCCCTCTTGAGAGTCAGTTGAAGGATTTTTTTTTTAATTTAAATTTTAGTTAACATACAGTGCAGTGTTGGTTTCTGGAGTAGAATTCAGTGATTCATCACTTACGTACAACACAGTGCTCATCACAACAAGTGCCGTCTTTAATACCCATCCCCCATCTAGCTTTTCCCCCATCCACCTCCCTCCATCAACCCTCAGTTTGTTCTTAATCATTGAGTCTCTAATGGTGTGTTTCCCTCTTTCTTTTTTTCTCTTTTTCTGCTTCCCATATGTTCATCTTGTTTTCTTTCTTAAATTCCACATATGAGTGAGATTATAGGTATTTGTTTTTCTGTGACTGACTTATTTCACTTAGCATTATTTCACTCTAGCTCCATCCACGTCATTGCAAATGGCAAGATTTCATTTCTTTTGATGGCTAAGTAGTATTCCATTGTGTGTGTGTGTGTGTGTGTGTGTGTGTATGTGTGTGTGTATTCATTCATCATTTGGTGGACATTTAGGCTCTCTCCATAGTTTGGCTGTTGTTGATAATGCTGCTACAAACATCACAAAGGTGTGTACCCCTTTGAATCTATATTTTTGTATCCTTTGGGTAAGTACCTAGTAGTGCAATTCCTGGATTGGAGGGTAGTTCTATTTTTAAATTTTTTTTTAAGATGTTATTTATTTATTTGGCAGAGAGAGAGACAGCCAGTGAAGAGGGGACACAAGCAGGGGGAGTGGGAGAGGAAGAAGCAGGCTCATAGCGGAGGAGCCTGATGTGGGGCTCGATCCCATAACGCCGGGATCACGCCCTGAGCCGAAGGCAGAAGCTTAACTACTGAGCTGCCCAGGCACCCCTATTTTTATTTTTTGAGGAACTCCACACTGTTCTCTAGAGTGGCTGCACCAGTTTGCATTCCCACGAACAGTGTAAGAGGGTTCCCCTTTCTCCACATCCTCACCAACACCTGTTGTTTCTTCTGTTGTTAATTTTAGCCATTCTCACAGGTGCGAGGTGGTATCTCATCATGGTTTTGGTTTGTATTTCCCTCATGATGAGCGATGTTGAGCATCTTCTCATGTGTCTATTAGCCATCTGGATGTCTTCTTTGGAAAAGTGTCTGTTCATGTCTTCTGTCCATATCTTAACTGGATTATTATTATTGTTACTATTATTTTGGTTGTTGAGTTGGGTAAGTTCTTTATTGATTTTGGGACTAACCCTTTATCAGATATGTGGTTTGCAAATATCTTCTCCCATTCTGTAGGCTGCATTTTAGTTTTGTTGATTGTTTCCTTTGCTGTACAGAAGCTTTTTATCTTGATGAAGTCCCATTAGTTTATTTTTGCTTTTGTTTCTCTTGCCTCCAGAGACGTTTCTAGTAGGAAGTTTCTATGGCTGAGGTCAGAGAGGTTGTTGCCTGTGTTCTCTAGGATTTTGATGGTTTCCTGTCTCACATTTATGTCTTTCATCCATTTTGAATTTATTTTTGTGTATGGTGTAAGAAAGTGGTCCAGTTTCATTCTTCTGCATGTTGCTCTCCAGTTTTCCCAACACCATTTGTTGGAGAGACGGTCTTCTTTCCATTGGATATTCTTTCCTGCTTTGTTGAAGAGTAGTTGACCATATAGTTACGGAAACCGTTCTGGGTTCTCTATTCTGTTCCATTGATCTATGTGTCTGTTTTGTGCCAGTTCCATACTGTCTTGATGATTACAGCTTTGTAATGTAGCTGAAATCCGGAATCGTGATGCCTCCAGTTTTGTTTTTCAGAATTGCTTTGGCAATTTGGGGTCTTTTGTGGTTTCATACAAACTTTCAGATTGTTTGTTCTAGCTTTGTGCAAAATGCTGTTGGAATTTTGATAGGGATTGCATTAAATCTATAGATTCCTTTGGGTAGTAACGGCATTTTAACAATGTTTTTTTTTTTCTAATCCATGAGAATGGAATGCTTTTCCATTTCTTTGTGTCCTCTTCAATTTCTTTTGTGTTGTAGTTTTCAGAGTACAGATCTTTTAACTCTTTAGTTAGGGTTATTCCTAGGTATCTTACTGTTTTTGGTGCAGTTGCAAGTTGGAGTGATTTCTTGATTTCTTTTTCTGCTGTTTCATTATTGGTGTATAGAAATGCAACAGATTTCTGCACATTGATTTTATATCCTGCAACTTTGCTGAATTCATGTGTACCAGCAATTTTTTGGTGGAGTCTTTTGGGTTTTCTACACAGAGTATCATGTTTTCTGTAGATAGTGAAAGTTTGACTTCTTCCTTGCTGATTTGGATGCCTTTTATTTCTTTTTGTTGTCTGATTGCTGAGACTAAGACTTCCAGTACTATGTTAAATGGTAATGGTGAGAGTGGACATCCTTGTCTTGTTCCTTACCGTAGGGGAAAGGCTGTCAGTTTTTCCCCATTGAGGATGATATTAGCTGTGGGTCTTTCATATATGGCCTTTATGATGTGGAGGTATGTTCCATCTATCCCTGCTTTGTTGAAGTTTTTATCAGGAAAGGATGCTGTATTTTGTCAAATGCTTTTTCTGCTTCTGTTGACAGAATCATATGGTTCTTATCCTTTGTTTCATTTACGTGGTGTATCACATTGGTTCATTTGTGAGTATTGAACCACCCCTGTAGCCCAGGAGTAAATCCCACTTAATTGTGGTGAGTAGTTCTTTTAATGCACTGTTGAATTCGATTTGCTGGTATTTTACCGGAATTTTTTGCATCCATGTTCATCAGGGATATTGGGATCATCAGGGATATTCTCTTTTTTAGTGGCGTGTCTGGTTTTAGAATCACACTAATGCTGGCTTTGTAGAGTAAGTTTGGAAGTTTTCCTTCCATTTCTATTTTTTGGAACAGTTTGAGAAGAATATGTATTAGCTCTTCTTTAATAAAGCCTGATAGAATTCCCTTGGGAAGTCATCTGGACCAGGACTTTTGTTCGTTGGGAGATTTTTGATTACATTCAATTTCTTTGCTGGTTATGGGTCTGTTCTAATTTTCTGTTTCTTCCTGTTTCAGTTTTGGCAAGTTGTAAGTTTCTAGGAATTTGTCCATTTCTTCAGGTTGCCCAGTTTGTTGGCATATAATTTTTCATGGTATTCTCTTAAAATTGTATTTCTGTGGTATTGGTTGTGATTGCTTTCATTCATGATTTTATCTATTTGGGTCCTTTCTCTCTCTCTCTCTGATAAGTCTGACTAGGGATTTATCAATTTTCTTAATTAAGAACCAGCTCTTAGTTTTGTTCATCCATTCTGCTGTTTTCATTTGTTTGTTTCTATGAAATTGTTTATATCTGCTCCAGTCTTATTATTACCCTTCTTCTGCTGGCTTTAGGCTTTATTTACTGCTCCTTTTCTAGCTCCCTTATGTGTAAGGTTAGGTCGTGTATTTGAAACTTTTCTTGCTTCTTGAGATAGGCCTCTGTTGCAGTATACTTTCTGCTTAGGACTGCCTTTGCTGCATCCCAAAGGTTTTGGACTGTTGTGTTTTAATTTTCATTTGCCTCTGTGTACTTTTTTATTTCTTCTTTAATTTCCCAGGTCATGCATTCATTCTTTAGTAGGATGTTCTTTATCCTCCATGTATTTGAGGTCTTTCCAAATTTTTCCTTGTGGTTGACTTCACGTTTCGTAGCGTTGTGGTCTGAAAATATGCATGGTATAATCTCGATCTTTTTGTACTTGTTCAGGGCTGATTTGTGACCCAGTATGTAATTTGTTCTGGAGAATGTTCCATGTGTCCTTGAAAAGAATGTGTGTTCTGCTGCTTTAGGATGAAATGTTCTGAAAATATCTGTTAAGTCCATCTAGTCCAGTATGTCATTTAAAGACCTTGTTGCCTTGTTGATTTTCTGCTTAGATGATCCATTCATTGCTGTAAGTGGGGTGTTAAAGTCCCCTACTATTATTGTATTATTATCAAAGAGTTTCTTTATATTTATTATTAACTGATTTATATATTTGGGTGCTCCCAAGTTGGGGACATAAATATTTACAATTGTTAGATCTTCTTGATGGGTAGATCTCTTAATTATGATATAATGCCCTTTTTTTTTTTTTTAAAGATTTATTTATTTATTTATTTGACAGAGAGAGAGACAGCCAGCGAGAGAGGGAACACAAGCAGGGGGAATGGGAGAGGAAGAAGTAGGCTTCCAGCAGAGGAGCCTGATGTGGGGCTCAATCCCAGAACACCGGGATCACGCCCTGAGCTGAAGGCAGACGCTTAATGACTGAGCCACGCAGGCGGATATAATGCCCTTCTTTATCTCTCGTTATAGTTTTTGTTTTAAAATCTAGTTTGTTTGTTGTAAGTATGGCTACTCTGGCTTTCTTTTGATGCCCATTAGAAGGGATAGATGGTTCTCCATCCGCCCACTTTCAAACTGCAGGTGTCGTTAGGTCTAAATGAGTCTCTTGGAGGCAGTAAATAGATAGGTCTTGTTTTTTTACCCATTCTGATACTCTGTGTCTTTTCATTAGAGCATTTAGTCCATTTACATTCAGAGTGATTATTTTTTATTTTTATTTTTAGTTTTGTCTTACTTATCTGTATTGACTGAATCCCTGGCCGTGAGCCCTATTTCCTATTCTTTCTTTTGGGGTGAATTTCTCCATCTTGTTATTTTGTCCAGAAAAGAAGGGAAAAAAACCCCCCAAAATAAACAAAAAACCCAAAAAACCAAATAAACTAAATCCTGGGTGTATTTTGGTCTGCTTGTTAAAAGAATTTATGTCCCAAAATAAAAAAAAGAAAGAAAGAAAATGGAAAATAAACAAAAAATTAAAAAATTAATAATAAAAAATAAAGAATTGAAAAAATAAGAAAATAAATAAAAAAATAAGAATAAAAAATAAAGAATAAAATTAAAAAAGATTGAAAAAATAAGAAAATAAATGAAAAAATAAGAATAAAAAATAAAGAATAAAATTAAAAAAGAAGCTAGATTCTTTTTCCCCAAGAGCTGAAGCTTTGCAGCCCTCTATGATTAGACTTGGTGCAAGTGAGTTGTTTGTGTTTGTCTTCTGGGGGAGGGGCCTGCTGCCCTGATTCTCAGGCCGACTTGTTTCAGTGGAAATGTGCCTCCGGGGTGCAGGAGTTTGGGGCTTGGTGTATGCTGCTCGGACCTCCACTAGGTGGTGCTGTTTTGCTCCCTGAAGGCTTTCATCACTGACCCCCCAGGATGGATATGGTGGTGCCCTGTTCTTAGCTGAAAGTTTGTGCCCCTCCTCTTCAGTGAGCCTTCACAGAAGAGCAATCAGTCACCACTCTTTGTTCTCAGTTCAATCTGAACCCGTTGTTCACTGTGCCTGTGTCTGAATTTTTTTATCTCAGGGGCACGACTGAGTTTCAAAACTCCAAAATTTTAGGAACTCCCCTGGTGCAGACCTGTGCTATTCCTCCCGGGGAGGGTCTTGCCCCAGTTTTGTCATTTGCTGACAGGTCCCAGGAGAGTGGTCACATGACTGCGCAATTTATGTCAAAACAGAGTAGAAAACTGATACCAAGACCTGCTGCTCTCAGCTGGTTTCTACGCTCCTATGCCTGGGAACAGTGGCACCACCCCTTCTTCTTGTGACCCAGGGGATCCTCAGACCAAGATGTCACTCCTGGGCTTCTGCCCACTTTGCCACCTGAGCACCCTGAAGCCAGGCACGTCCCCCATGGTAGAGGACTTCTGAAAGTTTAGATTCGTGCTCTGCTGCTTCCAATACTCTACAGTAGGCTCGGTAAGCAGGCCTCCCTCCCTGCCTCCTTACCAATAGTTATATCTCCTCCAGGTCAACTCTCTGCACCTGCTACCTTCCAAAGGTTGGTTGCTTTTCTGTTTGTAGATTTGCAGTTTTTGTTCTCTCAGACTTCCAGTTGATTTCTTGGGCTTTCAGAATGACTTGATAACTATCTAGCTGTGTTTGAGGGTCAGGACAAGCATAGGGTCTCCCTACTCCTCTGCCAACCTAACTCCTCCCTCAGTTTTTTGTTTTTTTGAAATAAGAGAAACTTGGTCTTATTCGTAGAAGATATAGGAGAAGAGTGGTTCACTGATGGTATAAGGTTTAGATTGTGCCTGATTGGTTGCTTTTGCTTTGTAGTCAAATACCAGTGGTAAAAATTGGGTTAGAAAAGAAATGGTATAGTTACTTAAGTGTGATATAGCTCAGTGTGGTAGGTGAATATAAAATGATTATATAATTATCAGTGGCTTTCCTACATGCCATTTACCAATGGTAGCCAATTAATATATGTGATGGAGTCCTATTTATATTAGTGACAGATAGCATAAAATACTTAATTAGAAATAACTTTAATGGAAATACAAGGATGAAGAAAATGACAAAACTAGACAGAAAATTATAAGAGATTGAACAAATGATAAGTTTCTCTTGTTCCTGGTCAAGGAGACCTAATTTTTTATTTATTTATTTTTTAAAGGTTTTATTTATTTATTTGTCAGAGAGAGAGAGTGCACAGGCAGGGGGAGCAGCAGGCAGAGGGAGAAACAGGCTCTCTCCTGAGCAAGGAGCCTGATGCAGGGTTTGATCCCAGGACCCTTGGATCGTGACCTGAGCTGAAGGCAAATGCTTAACTGACTGAGCCCATCCAGGCATCCTGAGACTTAATTTTTTAAATGTCAGTTCCCCCTAATATAATTTATTGGTCAAATAGAATCTTAACAAAAATTCCAATGGAATTTCTTTTTTGGATGATGTTAAAATTTGTCTGGTATACTAAATAAGCAATACTGATTTGTACAAGTAAATTTGAAAAATACATTGATACTGATTCAATAATTCTTTGATGGATCATTGGAATGAGAAATTCTAGAACTTAATATGTAAAGAAATCAATCTTCTCAAATCAGAGAGGAAGGGTTAGAGTTTTCTACATAGTATTGGGAAGATTTGCTAAGTATTTGGGGAAATTAAAGTAAGCTCTTCACTTTATAACATTACCAAAATACATTCCAAGTGAACTAAAGAGTTAAATGTAAAAATAAGCAGGAAAAGAAAAAAACCACCTAGCAGAAATTATTGGGAAAAAATTACAGAGAAGATTCAGGATATAAAAATTACATTTTCTGAATTTTAAACAGCCAAAGAAAAGCAGAAAGTAGCATGTTGCAACAGATAAGTGAGAAGGTTAATATTTTTAATATACTTAGAGTGCTTCTAACTCAAGATAAATATCTGATAAATAAATGACCAGATTACGCGAAGCAAATGCAAATGGTTCATTAAATATGAGTGCATCTGTAGCCTCAGTGGAGAATACGTGCAGTTTAAGGTTAGATGGCATTTTTTTTGGCAAGACAATGGCCGATTAAGGTCTAGCAGTCCGTGCTTTTGAGAATTTGATGAGGCAGACAATACTGCTGATAGAGATGTAAATCAATTTTCTTTCTCAAAAAACATTTTAGGAGAATGGAGCAAAAGCCCCTTTAAGTATTTAAAGTGTTGGGGGTCCCCAGCTGGGAAGTAGGTACTGCTGTTATACCTGCTTTATGTGGTAGGAAGTGGAAACTCAGAGAAGTGAGCCTGATCTCCTGGGCTCACACAGCTTCTGGGGAACTGGCACCCAGACCCTCTAGTTTCACTCTAGCCTCAGAGCTCCTAACCTCTGGACTTTTCTCCTCAGGAAACAATCTAGATGTCTAACATAATATTTGACTTATGGTACATTTGCCCAAGGGGATAGTATGTGGCTGTTTAAAATAATGTTTTTAATAATAATAATAATAATAATAATAATAATAATAATAATAATAATTATTCATTGAGTGTTTACTAGGTGCCAGGTACTACGCTAAGGCTTTCCATTGGTTTTCTTCTGATGTTGAGTAGGATGATGTTTTGAAATGTAATTTTTTGAAAGCAGATTACATGTCGAATGTATAATATAATTCCAGGTTTTTAAAAAAAAAAATATATAGTAACTATAGTGTGTATATACAAAAACCTGAAAGAATATTCTAAAATATTAGTTGTGGTTATCTTGTGGTATTATAGGTGATTTTTATATTTCAGCTTTTTTGTATTTACAGATTTTCTAACATTAGCATATATTAGTTAAAATCAGAAAGTAATTGAAAGTATAACTGAAACAGATGTATTTTTAATATATTTTTATCTTGCAGACTCTTATTGAGCAAATAGAACAGAGATCTGAAAAAATACCTGAGTGAGTACCTGGAAGTTCTTCAAATTACCATCTTCTTGACGTGCTATTTTTCCAAATCTGTTATGTTTTCTGATATTTTCTGAGCAATTACTTTCCATACTATGCAAGTGTTTCCTTGTAGCACATAACTTATTTTGGGCAAGGGTTGTAGACCTGACTTTGAGTTTGCAAGGCATCTCTTTTGCCCATAGCAGGATTTGCTTTTAATTTCAAAGATGTAAGATCTTTCTCTACTCTTGGGAGATAAATCTTTCTTTAAAAGAATAAAAATTATAACTTTTGAACTACAGTTCATTATGGTTTTTTTTTTCCCCATACATCAATATTTCTAGTATTTAATGTGGGCAAATGAGAGGTGACCTTATTGCTTTAGAGCTTTTGAAATCTCTTCTAGGATTTAAGATCAGGTTTAATTTACGTGTCTGAAATCAGAAGTTTGTACTCCAGTCTCATTTGCTTTTCATCAGATACCAGCAACTGCTAAATGACATCCATCAGTGTTACCTTGACCAGCGGGAGCTCCTTTTGGGCCCTAGCATCACTTGTACTGTAACAGAGTTAACCAGCCAGAATAATAGAGATCATTGTGCCTTGGTAAGCTTCTGCTAGTTTTGATTGATGTTAAACCTTCCTCTGAAATTTTTTGATGTTCTAGAAGCTATACTTGGGTAAATAAGTTTTGGATTCCATATCAACAAGCTTAAAAGATTTTTCTTCATTTATGAGAAATCTAATTTAGTAATTAGAATTCAGCTTGTCAAAATATTCTCATTTTGATCTATTTTTGAAGAATGAAGTTTCACAAACAAGTATTACTCCTTGAAAGATGAAGTTTCAGTTTGTGGATTTATATTGACGATTTACTTTAGCTTTTGCTGAAGTGCTTTTTTTCTTTTTTTTTAGCAATTTTAATTCATGTGCATGATCTATTTTAATATATGTGCATAATCTCAGTGCAGATAATATATTTGCTTTAGTCATAAATGCTGGAATCATTGTGTGTCTTTAACTGTAGGTAATGTGTGTTTATTTCCTGCAGATTCGCAGTGGCTGTGCCTTTATGGTCCATGTATGCCAGGATGAGCACCAGCTTTACAATGAATTTTTCACAAAGCCAACGTCAAAATTAGAGTAGGTGGTATACAAACTCTGACTCTTGTTTTTAAGATTTAATTTGCTAATGACCATCATGGCTTATCATATAGTAAAGGACTATTTTAAAGTCAACTGCAGAGTGTTTTAACTATTGTGAGTATGTGAACAGAATATTCTTGGATGGGACAGTGGTTATTTTAAAATAAATGTGCAATTTAAAGGCCAACATGCTTTTATATTATTTATAATGTATCTATGGAGACAATATGGTATGATAGTAAGAAGCCTATATTGGGAACTAAGTCTTGGCAATCTGTATCCCTTTATCTCCACTGAGTATAATAATTCCTTATAGTTAAAAAATTCTGTGGTTCTGACTATTGAAAGACACTTAAAAATACAGACACTATTTAGTACCTTTTCCTTATTTTTCTCAAAGTGTCTTTCAGCTCCTGTGTTAGTCACTTTTGGTTTCTTGATATTGGTGATTTTGACTCTTACAAAGATTCCAGGATTATGACTTTTGTAATGAGGAAGAGACAAATGTATCTTATAGTTTTCATTAGGTTGATCACTTTTGATGAAATGCTATATATAGAAGAGTACTATTGACAGTATGAAGAATATAGACAACTTAAGTTTTTCCTTTCAAATGTTTAAAATTGTCAGAAATACTTGTATATCCAAGTACGTTGAGTTTTGTTTATCTAAATTCAAGTATTCAAGAATTTTTAATTCATCTGTCCTAGGGAAAATGTTACATTTGATTCATAAATGATGTAGAATATAAAAGGATAATTAAATCGACCGAAATATTTGTTATTGTGTTTAAAAGGACATATATAAAGTATTGCTGAAATAAATAAAGTTGTAGTAAATTGACATTTGGCCAGGGACAGCTACTTTGGAGTGACTGCTGAAGACTGTTTACGGATTTTGAGCTTTTAAAGCAAAGAAAAATCTACAGTATTATTTTCACCTTTTGACTTCTCTTTATATAATGTTCCCATGCACTATTTTCCAGTAGATTTTTATTTTTATTGGCTAGAAGAAATCAGTGATGCCTTTTAAACTATTAGAAAATCCCGAAAAGATTACTACTTACAACCATGTTTTATTCTTCATTTTAGTGAACTTTTGGAGAAACTCTGTGTGTCATTGTATGATGTCTTCAGGCCATTGATCATTCATGTTATTCACTTAGAGACCCTATCGGAACTTTGTGGGATTCTTAAAAATGAGGTGCTTGAAGATCATGTACAGAACAATGGTAAATGATAATTACAAATGATAATTTCAAAAGTCTTTTTAATTATATCTGTGGCTCAATGAATTTGAAAAGCCCCTGTTCTCTACCCTACACACCTATATAAATTTATTATTTTTATAGCCTGGGTTGATGCCTTGTCCCTTTTAAAATCAAGATACACCTTATTTTTTGACTAAAGGTACAAATAAAATGGGGAAAGAATTTTAAAATCTGGGCAAAATTAGTAATAAAATAATTATAGTTAACTTTTCATTTTGGCATCTGAAATCCAGAGAGAACTGTCTGTTTTGGGTTAGACATTTCTTAATACATTCTTACCAAAATACCTAAAGTCATTGACTATATTGCAAACTCTTGATTTAAAAACAGGCATTATTTTAGCATACATATATAACAATGACTTATCTTTTTTGAATTATAATTCTCTGGAAAACTCTAACCATCTGATACAGTCTTTAATA
Source organism: Ursus maritimus (assembly GCF_017311325.1). Lineage (NCBI taxonomy): Eukaryota > Metazoa > Chordata > Mammalia > Carnivora > Ursidae > Ursus > Ursus maritimus. Next base: position 25,699,045 of record NW_024423344.1, on the reverse strand, counting down.
TTTGATTTGATTATCATAGAAAACATGACTTAAGTAACTTAAAAAAAACCCCTTCAAGTAATTATTTTACTGGCAGAAATTACTCTTCTAACTTTGACTTTCCTTAGGAGACGCTATAGGTTTGTTAATGCATCCAAATTTTCTTATTCTGCTGAATTTAGTTCATTCTAAGATTTGTATTTTCTTACATATTAATTAAATTAGTTTTTCTGAATTAAATTAGTTTGAAGGTTTATGTTATTATGTAGTGTTTCCAACTCCCCAGCCCTTGAAAAGCTGTTACGGAAATAATGGTTTGCCTTAACACTGATGGCATCCTAGGAATGCAGAAATTCTTATAAACTCATATTTCATCTTAGGTTTTTACTCATTTTTCCTTATGGAAGCCTTAACAAGTCATTTAATATCTGTGGGGGTCAATTTATTTGTAAAACTGGAATGAGAACTCAACTAATAAGCTGCCCTAGCTGTCTCTCAGGATTGGTCTGAAGCTGAATGAGATAATTTTTAAGAAGCACAAAACACTTTAAAATTCAGACTTTATTATTCATGTTAAAATAGAAATAATATCACAGAGTCTCAGAAAGAAGGTATGAGGGCAAATTTATTTCCCAATTTTAAATTTGAGGAAATCGAAAGACATTTATTAAATTTTTCTGAGGTCATTGAATCATACTGAAATAGACTGCAACCACAGTCCCTGAGGCAAAAATACTTCCTACTACTACTACTGGAGACTTGAGTAATATTTTTGCTTGTTTAAAGAAAGTATTTTTCTAAATATAAAGGAATGGATGATTACACTTTTTTATCAGCTGAACAACTGGGAGCATTTGCAGCTGGAGTAAAGCAGATGTTAGAAGATGTACAAGAACGCCTTGTCTATAGAACCCACATCTACATTCAGACAGACATCACGGGGTACAAACCTGCTCCCGGAGATCTGGCGTATCCTGATAAATTGGTGATGATGGAGGTAGGGTTCCCTTATGTGATCTTGGTCTCTTTCTCAGCCCCATATACCTTTTGGATGTTTGGTACTAGTGAAAATAGGATGTTTCTTTTTAATTCTCATTCAAGATGTAAAATTGAGATAAACTTGCCATAAGGTCATAGGAAATAAAATTTTAAAAAATTGAACAAAATGATCTTTTAGGTTTTTCCTTCAAGTTATATTTTATAATTCATTTCCCTCCCCTTTTCTAGGAAATATGTGTTCTCAGTTTTTTTTTTAAAGATTTATTTCCTTTAGAGAGAGAATGTGTGCTTGTGCATGAGCATGGGGAGGGGCAGAGGGAGAGGGAGAAATCTCAAGCAGACTCCCTCCTGAGCATGGAGCCTGACATGTGGCTTGATCCCACAACCCTGAGACCACAACCTGAGCTGGAATCCAGAGTCGGACACCTAACTGACTGAGCCACCCAGGTGTCCTGCGTTCTCAATTTTTAAATTGAATTTGTGCTTCCTGTGATTTCTCTTTTTTAAAATAAATGGCATAGAAGAAGGTTGATGACATAGGAGCCACCATAGTTGATTGTCACATAACCATGTGTCATGCTGTCTCATAAAAACCCTGCAGGCCATCTCCTCAAGATTCTACAGTACCGACGTCCAGGTTATGGTTTGAAGAGTTAGATTTACCTCACTGATCATTTATCTCACTGATTCAGTTACATACGAACCTTTCTTTTCTTTGAGTGCTGGATAGAGTTTAAATGATGCTGAGGATAGTAGTGCTAACCCAGAATTAGAACCTAGACCTTTTTTTTCTTTTTAAGTAGGCTCCATGCCCATTGTGGAGCTCAACCTGGGGCTTGAATTCATAACCCTGAGATCAAGACCTGAGCTCACATCAAGAGTCAGACTCTTAGCTACCCAGGCACCCCGGAACCTAGAACTTTTTTAATGGAAGTTTCAAATACAAGCAAAAGGTAGAATAGCATAATGAACTCTTACATATCATTACCGCAGTTTCCACATGGCCAATGTTATTTCACTTAGAGCTCCATTACTCCCTTCCACACCATTAGTTATTTTGGAGCAAATTCTAAACATTTCATCAGTAAATACTTCAGTAGGTAGCTCTAAAAGGTAAGACACATTTTATTTTTTGCAGTGAAGTCTTTTTTTCCAGTTTTATTGAGAAGTGATTGACATATATCAGTATGTTTAAGGCATAGAGCATGATGATTTGATTTACATACATTGTAAAATGATTACCACAATAGGTTTAGTTAACATCCATCATCTCGTATAGATAACAATACGAAGAAAAGAAATTTCTTTTTGTGATGAACTCTTAGGATCTACCTCTGAACAACTTTCCTGTCTATATACAGTATTTATTGTTAACTATAGTCTTCATGTATATTACATTCCTAGTATATATCTTGTAACTGAAAGTTCATATTTTTGTGTTTTTTAAAAAATTTTTCTGGATTCACATATAAGTGAGATCATACAGTATTTGTCTTTCTCTGACTTATGTCACTTAGCATAATGTCTTCAGGGTCCATCCATGTTGTTGCAAATGGTAGAATTTCCTTGTTTTTTTTATGGCCAAATAATATTCCACTGTCTGTATAGACCACAGCTTCTGTATCCATTCATTCATTGGTGGACACTTAGGTTGTTTCTGTGTCTTAGCTATTGTGAGTGATGCTGCAGTGAACGTGGGGGTGCAGATATCCTTTTGAGTTAGTGTTTTCATTACCTTTGGATATATTCCCAGAAGTGGAATTGCTGGATCAGATGGTAGTTCTATTTTTAATTTTTTGAAGATCCTCCATACTGTTTTCCAGGCTACATCAATTTACAGTCCTGCTAATAGAGCACAAAGGTTCCCTTTTCTCCACATCCTTGCCAACACTTATCTTTTTTGTTTTTAAAAGATTTTATTTATTTATTTGTCAGAGAGAGAGAGAGCGCGTGTGCTTGCGCATGAGTGGAGGAGGGGCAGAGGGAGAAGCAGGCTTCTTGCTGCGCAGGGAGGCCAATGTGGGACTCCATCCCAGGACCCTGGGATCATGACCTGAGCTGAAGGCAGACGCATAACTGAGCCACCCAGGCTTCCCAACACTTGTTATCTCTGTCTGTTTGATAATAGCCATTCTAACAGGCATGAGATGGTAGCTTATTGTGGTTTGAATTGGCATTTCCCTGATGATTATTGTTACTGAGCATCTTTTCGTTACCTGTTGGCCATTTATATATCCTCTTCGGGAAAAAAGGTTGATTCAGGTCCTTCATCCGTTTTTAATTGGGTTATTTGGTTTTTATGCTATTGAGTTGTATGAGTTCTTTATACATTTTGGTATTAACTCCTTATCAGATATATGGCTTGCAAATATTTTTTCCCATTCTGTAAGTCATGTTTTCACTTTGTTGATGGTTTCTTTTGCTGTGCAGAAGCTTTTTAGTTTGATGGTAGTCCTACTTGTTTATTTTGGTAAGGGCACTTTTCATTTGAACACAACCGTGATATAGTTATCACACCTAAAAACATTATTATAGTTCCTTAATATCATCAAATATTCAGTTGAATCTGGAAGTTTTTCAGATTTACTATTGTTAGTGTTTTGTCCCACTTACTTTCTCTCTTTGTGTGTATGTTTTATTGCTGAACTTCTGAAAGTAAATTATAGATTTGTGGTACTTCACTTCTGAATACTTCAATTCTTACTCTCCTAAGAATAAAAACATTCTTCACAGAATCACATGCCATTTTTACATATATAAAAATTAACATTATTTCAACATATTATTTATATGCAGTACATATTCAGATTTCCTCAGTTGTCCTTCAACTATCTTTAAAACAGGATCAAAAAATTTAAAAAGTGGAATCCAGTCAAGGTTACTGTTTCTCCCTAGCAGTTTTTTGTTTTTTGTTTTTATGACACTGGCTTTTTTGAGGAGATCAAGCCAGTTTTGTTGTAGAATGTGCCACATTCTGGATTTGTCTGATTGTTTTCCTCATATTTAGATTCAGATTAAACTTTTTTTTTTTTGGCAAGAGTACTACACAGCTGATGTGTACTTACCTCATCACATCAGAGGCACATAATGTCAGGATGTTCCACAATTGGTTAAGGTAGTAATTGCTAATTTTCTTCATTATAAAAGTACATTCCCCTCTTTGTAATTAGTGAGTAGTGACGAAATGATACTTTGGGATTATGTGAGTTCCCCAGCATCTTTTTACCCAGTGGTTATTGCAACCTTTAATGATCTGTGCCTGAACCAGTTATTATGTTGGGAGTAGCAAATTTCATATCTGCCATTTTCATATCTGCTATTTCTTCTGCATTTATTAGTTGGTGTTCTGCTGTAAAGGATTAATTTCTCTTTCTCCCTCCCTTTTTCCTACCCCCCCCAACCCTTGTAGACTAATGGAATTTTTTAAAAAGTCATTATAATCTATTGCCATTATTCTTTTTAAAGCTCAGAATTGCCCCAGATTTGACTTGTGGAAGATGGCTTCTTTGTCCTTTAGATGGCTTCTGTGTCATTTTGACATGTCCCTATAATCTTTGAGGACTTCTTTCTTTTTTCTTAAACAGTTTTATTGAGTTATAGTTTATAAACCCCACAATTCACCCATTTAGAGTTTATAATTTAGTGGTTTTTAATATATTCATGGATAGGTGCAGCCATCACCACAGTCGGTTTTAGACCATTTTCAGTATCTCAGAAAGCAACCCTGTACGTTTAGCTATCACTCTCAGACCCCAGTCTGAGTCAGATATTAATTTCTGTCTATAGATTGCCCTGTTTTAAACATTTCATATGAATAGAATTAAATAACATGGTCTTTCGTGATGTATTTCACTTAGCATGTTTTCACAGTTCATCCAAGTTATGGCATGTATTAGCACTTCATTCCTTTTTCTGGCTGGATAATATGCCATCGTATGGATATATCACATTTTGTTTATTCTTTCGTCTGATGATGGACTCTTGGGTTGCTTCCACCTGTTGGGTGTTATAAATAATACTGCTACAGACATTCATGTACACGTTTTTGTGTAGACGTGTGTTTTCATTTCTCTGTATATGCCTAGGAGTGGAATTGCTGCATTGTATAATAACAGTGTCTTTAATCATTCGAGGAACAGCCAGATTGTTTCCAAAGTGGCTGTACCAGTTTACATTCTCACCAGCAGTGTATGAGGATTCTGATTTCTTCACCTACTTGCCAACTCTTGTTAGTATTTGACTTTTTGATTTCCGGCATCTAGTGAGTATGGAGTGGTATCTCATTGTGGTTTTGATTTGCATATTATCTTGCATCATTTATTATCCCAGCATTCTGTCCAGTTTTCCCAGCATCATTTGTCGAAAGGCTGTTCTTTCCTACTGGATAGTCTGGGCACCCGTGTTGAAGTCAGTTGCTCATAGATTTTTGGGTTTCTTTTTTTCTTTTCCCTCCCTCCCTTATTTTGATTTATTTATTTGAGAGAGAGAGAACATGAGTAGGGGAAGGAGCAGAGGGAGAGAGAACATCCTTAAGCAGACTCCCCACTGAGCTGACTTGGGGCTCAATCCCAGGACCCTGAGTTCATGACCTGAGCCGAAATCAAGAGTCAGATGCTCGAGTGACTGAAACAGCCAGGCACCCCTGGGTTTATTTCTGAACTCTCAGTTTTATTACATTGATCTTTATGTCTATTTTTATGTCAATGTCAGACTGATTTGATTATTGTTTTGTAATAAATTTTATAATCAGGAAGTATGAATTCTTATCTTTTCTTCCTTTTTAAGATTGTTCTGACTGTTCTTGGTCCCTTGCAATTCCTATGAATTTTAGAATCAGCTTGTCAGTTTCTACACGGAAGTTATCTGGGATTTGTTAGGGATTGTATTATATCTGTCAATCAATTTGGGGAGTATTGCCATCTTAACAATGTTAAGTCTTCCAATTCATGAACATGGGATATTTTGAAATTATTTAGATCTTTTTCAGTTTCTTTTAGTGATATTTTATAGTTTTCAGAGAATAAATTTTATACTTCTTTTGTTAAATTTATTCATAAGTATTTTATTCTTTATGAAGCTAATGTAAATGGAACTATTTTCTTAATTCTTTTTTTTTTGATTGTTCATTGCAAGTGTATAGAAATATATTTGATTTTTATATATTGATCTTATATCATTGTAACCTTGTTGGACAAGCTTATTCTAATAGATTTTAGTGGATTCCTTAGGATTTTCTATATATGTAGGTGTAAATTATGTATGTATGTACATAAGATGATGTTGTCTGCAAATAGAGATAGTTTTACTTCTTGATTTCCAATCTTAATGCCTTTTATATATCTCTCTTGCCTAATTTCCCTAGCTAGAACCTCCAATACAATGTTGAATAGAAATGATGAGATCATATATCCTTGTTTTATTCCTGATATTAAAGGGAAAGCATCTGGCCTTTCCCTTTTAGTATGATGTTAGCTGTGAGTTATTCATGTAATGCCCTTTATCAGGTTGAGGAAGTTCCCATCTATTCCTAGTTTGTTAAGTACTTTTATCTTGAAACAGTGTTGGTTTTTGTTAGATGCTTTTTCTGCATCTATTGGGATGATCTAGTGATTTTATTCTATTGATACGTTACATTAATTTTTGAAATTAAACCAACGTTACATTCCTGAGACAAATCCCATTTGTTGTGGTATATCAATCTTTTTATATGTTTCTGGATTCAGTTTGCTAGTATTTTGCTGAAGACTTATATCCATATTCATAAGAGATACTGGTAGGTAGTTCTCTTCTGTCTTGATATCATCTGGTTTTGATATCAGGGTAATACTGGCTTTATGAAGTGAGTTGGGAATTATTCCCTCCTCTTCTGCATTTTGGGAGAGTTTGTGAAGAATAGTAATTAATTCTTTAAATGTTTGATGGAATTCAGTGGCAAAGCAATCTGGGTCATAACATTTCTTTGTGGGTGTTTTTTTTTTATTATTCAATCTTTTCACTTGTTATAGGCCTATTCATATTAGCTCTTTCTTCTTGAGTCAGTTTCATTAGTTTGTATTTTTCTAGGAATTTTTCCATTTCATCTAAGTTACTACCTTTTTGGTGTATGTTCATTGTTGTTACATTTGTGTTTTTTATTTCTGTAAGGTTGGTATTACTGTTCCCTTTTTAAATGTGATTCTAGTAATTCGAGTCTTCTGTCTTTTTATCTTTGTCAAACTGGATTTCTTTGCTTTCTTGCACAAGATGATCCACGTACTCTTTGCCCTAGACGCGGAGTCACTTGTTTCTCCAAGAAGTTTTGGTTCCCTTAACAGGGAGGAGAGTGGTATTTAGAAACCAACATCTGAGTGTTAAGTGTTTTCATTGCTAGCAGTGGATGTCGTTGCTTCTAACCCCTTTTACAGAGCAGAGGTAGAAAAAAATGTAATTTTAAATATTATGAATTTGTACTGAAACCTCTTACTCAGATCCATTTCTATAGGATTCTTCCTTATTTCCCCCATTCCAAATTTGTATCTTTCTTCTCTCACAAAAGAAACCCTGGCTTCCAGTACCTTCTGTTTATTTACTCATTTGCTCCAAGTTATAACATACTTAAAAATAGTTTCAAAATTAACACCATAACTAATAGCAAACTTACTAAATTCAAGATTTTTTGTACTTTTTTTTGTTCTTAGATCATATCCTACTAAAATAAACAGTCAGATTATTGTCAAACTTAGACCTTTGATTCTAACTACAGATCTGAAGATTTTAAACTAAGAGCTAATCCCTTTAGACTGGGGATTTTGCCCATGTAAGGTTGACATTTGCATGGCATGGGGGAAGTGTAGAGTTAGAGAGACCTAGGTTCATATCCTAGCTCTGTCAGTCAGTAGCTGTTACCTAGTTTCTATGAACATGTGTCATTATTTGTAAAGTAAGTGTAACACTACTTACTGGCCATTGGGGGTTGCTGTGAGAGTGGAGATAGTGGCTAGCAAGCGCTTGACTTTCTAGTCATATAGTAAACGGTGACTGTTATTGTTAAGCCCCTGAAATATTTAAAAACAATACTTGACTTTTTAAAACAGTCTTTGATTAATTTAAGTAATGAGTGAAATATATTACCAGTTAAAGATTGTTTTTTAAATTTTAGTTTTTTCCCACCTTTATTGAGATATAATTGACATATAACATTGTATAAGTTTAAGGTATACGATATAGTGATTCTGTATATGTATATATTGTGAAATGTTTATCACAATATATTCATTAACATCCATTATTTGACATAGTTACATTTGTGTGTGTGTGTGTGTGTGTGTGTGTGTGTATGTGTGTGGTAAGACCTTAAAAAATCTTTCTTAGCAACTTTCAAATATACAATACGATATTGTCGGTTTTTAAAATTTTTTTAAAATTTTCTTTTTAAAAAATTTTATTTATTTATTTTGAGAGAGTGTGTGTGCAAGCAGAGAAAGGGGCAGAGGGAGAGGGAGAGAGAGAATCCTCAAGTGGACTCCCTGCTGAGTGTGGAGCCCAGCGCCTGGCTCGATCCCCTGCCCCTGACCCTGAGATCGTGACCTGAGTCCAGCTCAAGAGTTGGATGCCTAACTGATTGAGCCACCCAGGCGCCCCATACAATACAGCGTTATTAACTATCACTACCATTACTGTATATTAGATCCCCAGGACTTGTTTGTCTTCTACTGGAAGCTTATACTCTTTGACCACCTTCCTCCCTTCTCCCACAATCACCAATCTGTTTGCAGTTTCTATTTAATATTTTTTAAAAACAAGACATTTGACTTGTTGGTAAAGGTGAGTTTTGAGGTGTCTGCTCTTTTTTATTAAAATTTAATATGAAGGGTGTTGTCCTTTTACTTTCCCTTACCTATAATAAGAACGTGTCTATTTTTAACTTATTAAAACAAATTACTAATCTAGTTTGTTTGGAAAATATCTAAAATATGTAAAATAAAAGTACATTTTAAAAGCAGTTACCAGTAGCCTGATTATTTTATTTGAAAAGTTCCAAAGGGAATTTTGATACTAGTGAATTTGAAAATATCCCCTGAAATAATTTTGCTAAGTCATTACGTGTTTCTAACATATTTTCAAAAATGTAGTCTAATTTTTGCAAGGTTTGCAAACTACCCTTGCTTGATTATCATTGGCTTCCAGCAGGAGTGCTGACTTAAATTTATTTGTCTGTGAAAAATAGGTTTAAAGTCCATTTTTTCATAAGTGTATCCTATCCTGATGAATATAGGATATTCATCAACATGCCTTTTGATACCAAGTGGGAATCTCTGTTAAGTTTTAAATGTGGCTCAGATATTATGCTGTTTCTGTTTAGACTGCTTCTCCTGGATGTCATACATCCTGATTTTCTTTTCTTCCTTTTTCTTTTTAAAAGATTTTATTGTTTAGAACAGTTTTAGATTTACAGAAAAATTGAGAAGGTCTTACAGAGAGTTCCCATGTACCCCATATCCAGTTTTCTCTGTTATTTAACATCTTATATTAGTGTGGTACACTTGCTGTGGTTGATGAGCCAGTAATGATACATTAGAATTAACTATAGGCCATAGTTTATTCACATTTCCTTAGTTTTTATAAAATGTCTTTTTCTATTCCAGCATCCCCATTATCCATTTATAGTTCATTGCATTTGTTTTTCATATCTTCCTAGGCTCTTCTTAGCTCTGACAGTTTCTCAGACTTGCCTTGTTTTTGCCGATTTTAATTAAACATTTTTGAGGGGAATTGGTTAGGTATTTAGTAGGGTGCCTCCCTATTGGAATTTGTCTGAGGTTTTTCTCATGATGAGACTGGTGTTATGTGTTTTTGGAGGAAAACCCAAAGTACTATTTTTATCACATCATACCTAGGGTAGATACTATCAGTATTACTTGTCACTGTTGATGCTGACCTTGATCACCCAGCTGAGGTAGCATCGTCAGGTTTCTTTCAGGAAGTTGCTCTTTTTCCCCAAGCCATGCTGCTTCCTTGAGACAAAGTATTTATATACATGATATGGAATTTTTCTGCAAGGGAGATGTTTTTCCTTCTATATATGTACGTATGTATTTATGTATTCACTTATTGATACCAATATGAACTCTTGGATATTTATTTCATACTTAGGGCTATTGTCCACTGTTTTATGAGCACTTCCTTATTTCTTGGCTCTGTAAGATGCTCTAGGCTCATTTTGTCTATTTCCTGTCTTAGCCCTAGAATCAGCCATTTCTCCAAGGAGTCCTGGCTTCTTTTATTGGAGAATGGTATTAGAAAATAAGGTCTGGGTGCTAGATGTACTAATAGCTATAGAGTGTTCTTGCTTTTGGGCCCTCTCAGCTGACAGAGCAAAGAAATGTATGTATGTATACTAACCCATTTCTGTTGCCGCACATCCTCACCAGCATTTTAATTTAACCTAACTTATTTTAGTGCCTGGACTGATAAACATGTTGTAGTAAGTGTGTTTGTTTTAAAGCTAACAGGCTTAAATATACCAGGCTATTTAGTTTACTACCCTTACCCGTTTTAAGAATGTTCTCAACTTTCATCCCTTCTCCTGACTTCTATTTAAATTTATATTTTGGGTAGTTATATTAATTATTTGTATAGTACTTTTAAAAAATAATATGTAAAATCAACCTTGCAGGAATCAGATATATGGTAGGTACGGCATGTAGTTTTGGCGCTGTTTGTTTGCTACCCAACTTTCATTATACTGCAAGCTCATAGTAGCAGTATTGCTAATAATTCCAGGGAACGGATAGGTAATCCGTTTGCAGGAGTTACCTTGGCTTTGAAGGCCACAAAATGGATATGATGAAGACTAGGTCTGTGTCTCAGTCCAGGCTGGGGAATTGTGTTCTCCTTCCTTCTTCCCCTTCTTTCTTTGTCTTCTTTATGAATATTAGTTTTATATTATAGATAGAATGCCTGTTTTTGAATAGTTCTGACAGGATGTTAGGTGACGAAGTTTACCAGAAGTCGCTCTCCCAGGGTGATATAGTGATAACGTTTAGTATGTTTATTTAGTCATCACATGGCCAGTGTCCTGATGTTTCCTTGTGTGGACCTTTTAGCTTAAGAGTGCCACTTTCAGTAAATATGCTTGCTTTGTTTTTCTTTTGTTGAGGGGCAGGAGCATCAGGCGATCCTGCTGTGACATCTGTGTGCCATTGAGGGGTTGGTTGTACTTTCTGGTTTCTGCCTGCAGAGTGAGAGGACTGGCCCGAGTGATATGGAGTCTGTCTCCCAGACAGTTTTCTGGCCATTCCTTTTGGCAGTAGCTACGTGTTTGTTAGTTCTTCATTTTTGTGTGTGTCCACCTTTATAAAACTGTAAATGTAAATTAGTGAGCTTTTCATTACTAACTTAGTAGTTAGTGACCTGTGTGTATTTGATGTTATTCTTTAGGAAGTGAAGAAGGGTTTCGAAAATAGCTTACTGTAGCTGTCACATAAAGAAGAAAACCAGTTGTTTAGATTGGTCAGTTACTTGATGAAAGCATTTCTGACATTCAGATCATATCCTAGCCAATCTTAAACTTTGTTTCTAAACATCAAGTTGAAAATTAGCTTCTTATACAAGCCTTGTGTATTTGACCCTTCAGCAGATACCCGGTAATGGTTCTGAAATTAGTGGTTCACAGACGTCTGCGTATGTGTTTTTGGGAGTAGGGACACTCTATACTAATTTAACTTTTTCATTTCCATGGGTTGTTTTGCTGTGGTTCTCTTAATTAGTCCATTCATTTATTAACTAGTCTTTTTTTTAACTTTACGGAAAGAACATGTTCATATTGCCGAACACAGCTGAAAAACTACACTTTAATCTTTCTTCTGATTTCTTTATATAGCAAATTGCACAGAGTTTAAAAGATGAACAAAAGAAGGTACCTTCAGAAGCTTCGTTTTCAGATGTTCGGTTAGAGGAAACGGAGTCTAATAATCTAAGAAAATCCGGTATGTTATGATGCTTAACTCCAACTTTTATTCATTCGTTTAAACTTTTATTGAGGACTTGTCACGTTCTGGGCATGAGAAACAGTTTATGCCTTTGAGGAGCCCACACTTGAATGGGGGGAGATTGATAAGCCACAGATATAATTGAGTGGTGACGTGCTAAAGGTATGTACAGTGCACTCTTGGACCATGGTAGAAGGGCATCAGAATTATGAAGGGAGGTGAGCTTTCAGTGGTGTCAGAAAGCTGTACTATTTATAAAGGCAAGAATGAGAGAGCCAGGTGAAGTAGGGCTGTTCAAGGTAGAATAGCATGGAGGAGGGCAGGCAGGAATGGAAGACCATGGTTGCTTTGGGGAAGTCAAGTGGTTTGGTAATGTTTGGGCATAGGTTATTTGTAGGGAAAAGCAGGTAAAACAGGCCAGATAGGTATCAGTGATAGTCTCATGGACTTTGACTTCTTGCTAATATAGTGTATTGGCATGATTGTACTTACCAGATTTGTATTTTATAAATACATTGAGTGCCTGAGACTGGGGTAAGATACTGATAAAAATGTATGGGATAGCTTGGACTAGGGTGCACGTTATGCAAGGAGCAAAATTGTCTAAGAAGCATGCTGGATATTTATGAATTACGTAGACAACAAGCTATATGGAAAGCAGGGTGTCCCTTCCCCTCTCCTCCTAGCTGTAAGGGAGACACTGAAGCTCAGTTCCTCATGGAGCTGGGACTAACTGGGAGTTGGGGTAATAAGAATGGGAGGCTTTAAAGAGCCCTAGTTGTCCCTAAATCTCCAGGTTTAGGGCATGATCAGGTATTGTGTGTTACTCTATGAACAGTTGATAACTCAAAGCCAGACTGCCAAGCAACCTGGGTATTCCCTGTCCGACAAAGACATTTTATCATGCTTGTCCCATAGGAAGAGAGACCCATAGGGGGTTAAAATTTCCTCCTTTGAAATAGAACCTGGGCCATGTCTTCGTATACCTCTTGTTTCTGGTGTACACCTTGGTCCTAATAAACCTCTTCAAGAGTTATTGGAGAGACTAGAGTACATTTCTGTCTTATTGACCCTGGGCTTACACACTTTCCCTTTCCCTAGTAAAGTCTATTCTTTCACCCATGCTTGGCCTTAATATAAATAAGGTATTTTTGGCAGAACTGTAGAGACTAGTTAGGAAACTGTTTTGTTTTCCATTTGAAAGATAAAGGTTTGAGCCAGGACACTGACAGGGGGATGGAGAGAAGTGAAGAGACGAGGTATCTGGTTAAGAGTGTGAATCAGTAGAATTTGATGACACAGTAGATGTGGGGGCTGAGAAAAAGACTTAGCAGGGTCCATGTGGAACAACTGAGAGGGTCTGTGTATATCGACCTAGAGCTGTGCTGTTCAGTATGGTAGCCACCTGCCATTGAACATGTGAAATGTGGCTCATCTGAATATGCTGTTAGCATATAAAATACACACCAAATTTCAAAGACTTAATATGAAATAAAGAATAGAAAAAACCTTATTAGTAATTTCTGTCTTGATGACATGTTAAAATGATAATATTTTAGATATATTGGGTTAAATACATTAAAACTCATTCCACTTGTTTCTTCTTACTTTTTTTAATGTGGCATTTTAATGTGTTAACATTTATAGCTCACATTGTATATCTGTTGGACAGTACTGCTCTAGAACTATAAAGAGGACTGATTTGGAGATAAAGATTGTAGAGTAATTGACGCTTCGGGCTTGCGTAGGATCACCCCAGGACAGAGAGTACAGTGACAACAGCAGAAATCTGGGGAGAGAACCTCAGCAGATGCTGACATTAAAGAGCAAATGGAGGTAGAGGAGTGTCCTGGGCCAACAGCAAGAGAGGTCAGAAGCAAGCAAGGGGTTAGGGTGTGATTGAAGCCAGAGGAGGAGGGGTTGGCAGCGTAGTTTTGGGCAGAGGGTGAGAAATAGGAAATCACATAGCTGTCGTGGTCAGAAAATGGGATGCTAAGATTTAATAATTAAGAGGTGGAATAGTTTGGAGTAATAAGAAGGTCTGTAGAAAGTAATAAAGTAATTCTAAAAGAAGGTCATGAGAAAATCTGTGTGGTAGGGAGTGCAGGGGTGGGGGTGAAGGTCTTTGGAATTGACAACCATGTGATTGTATGGTTATTGATGCTACTTAGAATGGTGATAGAATTTGGGATGGAAAACAAGTCCGAGTCAAGTGGCAAGGGGAGCAAAGAAAGAGTACAATCACTTTTCTTGATTCTTGATTCCTTGGTTATGTTGGAAGTGAAAATGAGAAGCCTCCAAAGTGAGGACTTTAAACAACATGGTGTTCATGCAGTAGAACTAGGTGCCAGGGCGAGCTGGTAGAGGGACCATTGTGTGAAGAGGCCGATTATCAGTATCTTCAAAAGCAGAGGCCCTGTTCTCTCCTTAGAACAGGTAGGGGGAGGGTGGGGCTCACGGAGGGTGCAGGAGGGAGGAGCCCTGCTCTTCAAAAGAGGCAGCCAGTAGGCACTCGCCTTTTGATGGCTTGTCGTGTAAGTAGACTTTCCCTGTCAGTTGTTTTAACTGTTAACTATTTTTCACAGGAAAATGAAAATAAATAAATAAGCCAACTTCTGGCTTTAAAGTACTTAAATAGATTTGTTTCACTAAACTTTTATTTGGGGTACTTTTTGGCTCTTTATATTGAAGGAGGGATCCTGCAGATACCATAATCTTAGCACCATCATAGATACTTAATCTCCTAAATATTCTTTGATATAATTTGTCTAGTTTATTCTTTCTGAGGAACTTCATATAAAGGAGATATTTTAGTTTAAAATAAGGCCTTATAGAAGAGCTCTTAAAATTACACAAATATTACATGCTTTTGAAAAGCAAAAAATTCAGCTTACAGAATTATAAAGAGAAAGCACTAACCCACCACATTCTCCTCTTTCTTTTTCCCCAGAAATCTATACTACAGCCTCCAGACCTTCTAAGCAGAGACCGTTCTAGCTCGTTCGAATATACAGAAAAGTTGAAAGAACGATACAATCAACAGTGAACACCTCTACCAACCATCTGGATTCAAGACTTAACATTTTATCACATTATATATACATACATTCTTTTGCTAATCATTTTTTTTAAGTTTATTTATTTAAATAATCTTTACACCCAGTGTGGGGCTCGATCACGATCATTGTGTAATCTTTACACCCAATGTGGGGCACCCAAGATCAAGAGCCGCATGCTCCTCTGGCTGAGCCAGCCAGGCGCCCCAATCTTTTGCTAATCATTTTGAAGTAAATTATTGACATCATTGTCAGTTTACTCTTGAGTATTTCATCATCTCTCCAAAAAATAAGGACATCTCTTATATAACCCTAAAACATTATTGCATTTCATAGAGTTTCCTAATGTCCTCTAATACCCAGTCCATTATTTCATTATCCTCTCTTGTTCCAGAGTATTATTTTAGCTCTGCTGTTGTAGCTCATTTGAACTTTGGTCCATTGAGCCGAAGTGAGTGTGCTTTCCTTACAAAATGTCTCTGCTTAACCAAGCTCCCCACCTGCTCCTCCTCACCCTCATCAGAGTGTCTGTCCTGTCTCGGAGAGAGGGGGGCAATTCTTCTTACTTGGGAATTGGATAGACTAGGTAGGCCTATAAGTAATACAGCTAAGAGCATGGAAGGCAGTCTGTCAAACCAGCTTTGATTAATTTTCCTGTTTAACATTGCTTTTTTTCTTGTCATTTCCTCACCTCCCTTGGCTCCCACTTGCTTCTACATGACTGCATACAGATCTACTTGCTTTTTTATAAGGTGTATATACTGTTCATTCATCCCATAAAGATTATTTTGTTTGTTTTAAAGATATTTATTTATTTATTTATTTATTTATTTATGATTTTATTTATTTGAGAGAGGGAGAGAATGAGCAATGGGGAGGGGCAGAGGGAGAGAGCAGGAGAAGCAGACTCCCCTCTAAGCAGGAAACCTGATGTGGGGCTCGATCCCAGGACCTGGAGATCATGACCTGAGCTGAAGGCAGATGCTTAACCAACTGAGCCACCCATGCACCCAATTTTTATTTATTTATTTATTTATTTATTTATTTATTTATTTAAGAGAGAGAGAGAGAGAGAGAGCATGAGGGGAGGCAGAAGGAGAGGTAGGAGTAGACTCTCCACTGAGCAGGGAGCCTGATGCAGGGCTTGATCCCAGGACCCTGTGACCATGACCTGAGCCGAAGGCAGACTTTTAACTGACTGAGCCACCCAGGTGCCCCTGTTCCATAAAAATTATTGATCACAGTTTTGAAATAGCTGTTTGAGTTAAGCATATATATATGAGGCCGGAATGTATATATGTATTTATATGTAGTCTCACTTATTGTGTTAAATATCAGCTGTCACGATTCCTATGGGTTCCTATGGCATTATTGATCGAAGGTGAAAAAAACTAGAAAAAAATGGATGCCTCCAGCTATAGATAACTAACGAGAACAAAAGTTTATGTTTACCATGCAAATACGACAAACTTCCATGTGTGTGAAATGTGTCTCTTTTTCCATTTGGGTTTTTAGGTTCAACAGAATCCCTCAATCCCAGACCACAGACCACAATTTCTCCAGCAGATCTTCATGGAATGTGGTATCCTACAGTTCGAAGAACTCTTGTGTGTCTCTCCAAATTGTACAGATGTATAGATGTACGTGTATCAGTTCTTCTATCTTTACTGTAAATGGCTTACTCTTTCAGGTGAAATTTTTTAATTTTAAGATCTTGATGTAGTATTTTGTTTGGTATTAAATTAGAATCATGATTTTTAGATACAGAGGTAAGTTTAAGATCAATCTAATTTAGGGATTCTCTTCTAAAAAAAAAAAGATTTTATTTATTTATTAGAGAGAGCACGCATGCACGACCTGGGGGGAGGGGAAGAGGGAGAGGGAGAAGCAGATTCTCCGCAGAGCAGGGAGCGCAATGCAGGGTTCCATTCCTACGACCCTGGGATCATGACCTGAGCTGAAGGCAGATGCTTAACCGACTGAACCACCCTGGCACCCCTAATATAGGGATTCTTAACCTGTGGATTCTGTAGACCCTTAGAATTCACTAGTGGCCTTTGGAGAGTCTATGAACACCTTGAAATTGTGAATAAAATTGTGTTTGTATGTTTATATTTGTCTTTCTGAAAGGAGAAGGATTATAGCTTTTATTGCTTCTCACAGGGATCTATGACCACATAAAACTTTAAAACTACTGGTTAATTCATCTGTTTTTGTTTATATTAGTTTATATATAAAGAAAAAGACATGCTAAAAGGTTAAGTGATAATGTCCAGTGTTACATGGCTATAATACACATTTAGTATTAAATTTATTATTAAATGCATCTACTTTGGTTTTTTCTTTTTAAAGATTATTTATTTTAGAGAGAGCGTGTGTGTGTGCGAGTGGGGGGGTGGAAGGAGAGGGAGAGGAAGAGAATCTCAAGCAGACTCCCTGCTGAGCCTGACATGGCGCTTGATCTCAGGACCCTGAGATCATGACCTAAGGTGAAACCAAGAGTCGAATGCTTAACCAGCTGAGCCACCTGGGCACCCCATTAATTTAGTTTTGTGCTGCATTTAAAATCAACGTTCTTTTTTTTTTTTTTAAGATCTATTTATTTGAGAGCAAAAGCATGGGGCAGGGAGGCAGCATGAGGGGCAGAGGGAGAGAGAGAATCTCAAGCAGACTCCCCGCTGAGCACAGAGCCCAGTGTGGGCCTCCATTTCATGACTCTGAAATCATGACCTAAGCTGAAATCGAGAGTCGGATGCTTAACTGACTGAACCACCCAGGTACCCCTAAGTCAGCATTCTTAATAAGTAGTATTAAGATTACATGCGTTTCTTAGACTAATTTTAGTTATTTGCTGAAATTAACAGTACCTTTTTTTTTTTTTTTTTTTAAGCACTACCTTAAACATTATGCATTGATTTTAGGTCAGAGTTACTGTAAGCACTCCAGAATGTTTAATGATATGATTATCAATCTAGAGAAAGATTAGAGTTGTCTATACTTACTGTTAGGAGTTTGCTGCTGAAATAATTTATAAGATTCAGTTTTTTAATATTTTATTTATTTAAGTAATCTCTACACCCAACATGGGGCTTGAACTTACAACCCTGAGATCAAGAGTTACATGTTCCTCCAGCTGAGCCAGCCAGGCACCCCTAAAATTCAGTGGTTTTAATTTAAAATTTGATTGTTACAACTCAAATAGCATATAAAGAGAAAAGTGACTACAACAGCAATGTAATTAATTGTCCAGATGCTACTGTTTCTTAAGAATAGAGTTCAAAGGGGGTGTTTTTCTCCCCCACCCCCCCGTAGAGATGTTCCATATCTCAGAGGCCTAGGGGCCGAACAAGGTTGCACAGTTGTTTCATTGGTTCAGTAGAGTGCACAGTACTTAGTATCTATTTTAAGCTACATAGTTATTGGAGTTTGTGCTTAGAGAAATTTTGAAATTCAACCAGAAAATACCTTTTGGCCTGTTCTGGGACTTATAGGATGAGGCCACAACACCTCTACAGTTAGATGTCTTAGCCCTTTTGCCCAGCTAATGAGCTGTCTTCCAGAGGGAGGTTTGGACATTGGCATCTCCTCTTCCCCAGGATCCCTAGTAGGTGTCCTGAATGATGGTATGAGGCTGGGATTCAGAAACTGCCTAGAGTAGATCCAGGATCCCAAGGGGACACATGGGGGTATATTCCATATAAAATCCGTTATCATCACAGGCCCTAGTGAAGCGTTTTAGCTGCTTAACAGGGATTTAAGCCAAACAGTAGGGTAGACCTGAGGACACAACTCTGCCTGTTTTTATTTTATGTTCTGGAGCTGCCCGTTTTTTGTTTTTGTTTTGTTTTTTTTAACCTAGCTTATGTCCAAATCGTATCCCTCTCTATTTTAATCATCTAAGGCGAGGAAAGCCAAGTCTAGTGAAAAACGCATTAAGACTGAGCAGGGGGAAGAGAGGGTCTTAGTCTAAACTGCCCATCTTCGGTCTTCCTCAGGCAGGGGCAGTGACCTGGCAAGAGGTATCCCTAATCTTTTCTTACTACAGAAGCCTCATAGAAAACAAATGAGAGGGAAGCAGTACAAAAAGAGAATAACATCAAGTAGAGATCAGGACCCAGGACTGTGGCCTCATAATAAATATTTTGCTCATATTCCTCCATATCAATTCCATCGCAGGTGGAATGGAGGCAGGGAGGGAAGCAAGGGACTGGCGGGCGACCCTGCCCAGGCCAACATGCCACACCTCTGGCAAGATGTAGAAATGGCAGAATTAAATTAAGAATCATATTTCACATGCTATTTGTAACGCGATTATTTTGTTTTTACCTAATTATATTTTATAAAAATTTTACCACGTCCTTCAGCATTCCTGTATTTCATGCATAGTATCCTATAATTTATATTTGCTAGTATTTTATTTGTTGACTCCCCCGTCATTGAACATTTATTTGCATTTTTTTGCTGTTTTAAATAATGTAGTAAGAGCCACATGAATGAATTTTATAATACAATACTGATTAATTGTTGGGGATACATTTTTAGAAATGGGTTTACTGGGACCCTGGGTGGCTCAATTGGCTCAGGTCATGATCCCGTGGTCCTGGGATCAAGTCCTGAAATCAAGCCCTGAATTGGGCTCCCTGTTCATGAGGGAGCCTGCTTCTCCTTCTCCCTCTGCTGCTGCTCTCCCTCTCTGTCAAATAAACAAATAAAATCTTAAAAAAAAAAAAAAAAGTGGGTTTACTGAGGCTTTGTCTTAAAGTTGGTTTTATTGATTTAAAAAACAGCCTACAGTATGAGGCTATATTGGAGTCACAGCTCCGTGGGGTCAGAACCACATCTGCCTTGTCCACCCACCCCTGTGCATCCAGCAGCATTTAGCACTGAGCCTAGCATGGAATAAGTGCTAAGGAAATTGTTGAAGGGTCACATGAGAGTTCTGAGAGATGCAAATTACAAAACCACGTGTTGGTCTAGACAGGTTGCACGGGAATAGGAAACTCCAGAGGAATATTGCCAGTAATATAAATTCATCCAGTGGATAAGGGCAAGCAAGCATTCATTGTTCCTTGTATTCTGTTTACAGTTTCTCTTTTTCCTGTGTTGTGAAACATTTCAGAGTAATGTTTTTCTTTTATTTCACCAGAGGGCAGTGTTCCAAGGATTATCACAGGAAGCCTTGTCTGCCTGCATTCAGTCGTTACTTGGAGCATCAGAGTCTATCAGCAAAAACAAGGTTTGATGAAGTGTTAGGTGAAATCTTGCTACCTATAATAATATTGTGGAATACAGCATTTATTTATAAGCACAGAAATTCAAAACCATTTTGGCAGTAGGATTTGTTTACTATGACTTAATTGAGGCCCTTTAAGAGAAGCTTGAAGAGTTGACCCTTGAACAACACAGGAATTAAGGGACTCAGCCCCCCTCCAAGTTCAAAATCCTTGTAGAACTTTTGATTCCTTGAACACTTAACTATTAATAGCCTGCTGTTGACTGGAAGCCTTACTGATAATAGAAACAGTCAATTAACACCTACTTTGTCTGTTATATGTATTATGTACTATCTTCTTACAACAAAGTAAGCTAGAG
Organism: Ursus maritimus; assembly: GCF_017311325.1. NCBI lineage: Eukaryota > Metazoa > Chordata > Mammalia > Carnivora > Ursidae > Ursus > Ursus maritimus. Next base: position 25,678,449 of record NW_024423344.1, on the reverse strand, counting down.
AAAAGAAAATGTTATTAAGAAAAATAGGGAAGAGAAAATACATTTATAATACTGTATACTATAAAAAATTAATGTATAAATGGGCCAGTGCAGTTCAAACCATGTTGTTCAAGGCTCAGTTGTATTATATTGTACTGCTAAATAAAGACTACACAGTATAAAGGAGTGCCAGCTTTGCTAAAAATACTGAAAATGGTACATTGGTTATAAATTGGTTATATACATTGGTTATAAATTCTATAGGGTAAAGGTTTCTTATTATAGCCTTAGCAGCTGGGAAGGTGGTAGACTCCTGTTTCCGTGAAAGACCAAAACGGTGTTTATAAGGGAACATAGCAATTTATAATCATCCCTTCAGTGATGGTTTTAAATAGTTGAATGGCCTCACTTGGAGGAAATCAGCCAAGTCAGTTTGGAAGACAGACAATTGTGGCCCATGGGTTCCGTGACCAGAAGTAGTTGCCATGACTTCGTGATTTAGTTTTTAATCAAGAAGGGATCTAGGACTGAAGGCTGCTCCCAAGGCCCCTGAGAATTTTTTATAAGCATGGTCAAAAGTGTTGCTTCATTTAACTCTCCATTAAAATACCTGTCTCCATTTAAATACTCCATTAAAGGGAGGAAGCTGTGGGGGCTGTTTCCAGGGAAACTTTTTTGCTGTGGTGTATTCAAACCTTGTGAATCTTTCTGGACTTCCAGATTTACAAACTTGATTTCTTACTTCAAGGCTTTAGATAAATTAGGTTAAAACAAAACAAAACAAAAAAAAACAAATGACAAAAAAACTTCCTGCAAAAGAATTTGGGATTCTGTTGCTAGGAAAGCTGTACTTCTGATTGTGACCACTGCATTCTCCCATTCATGGAGTGGAAGGTTGAAATGAAATTTTCGTATGCTGGAAAGAGGATGGAAAGTTAATTGTAGACAGGCAGATTTCACTTTTAAAGTATTTCTAAGCTTGAGCTCTCACATTTCTTACAATACATGAAATCAGGAAACATGTCTAATGTTAGGCAGATGGTTAAGTAAATTGTGGCATATTCCATAGAGTAGACTGTTACACAGGCATTAATTTTTTTTAATGAAGCAATAACATTTAACTTAAATATGTTAAGGCAAAAAAACAAGATACTAGCCACATATACATTATGACTTTATGTAATGAAAACACGCAATAAAACAATAACATTGAAAGTTTTTGGGTGAATGTGGATGATTTTCCCTTCTTTTCTCTACACTCTTCTTTATTTTCTAGATTTTCAAGAGTGAGCATGTATTTCTTAGACGATAAGGAGGAAAAAAATGATCTATTTTAAAAATAAGTTTATATGCTTATGTCTTCTTGTACCACCTCCTTTTTTTAGAGGGAGGAGTGAAGGGCTTTTTGATTATTTAGTCCTTAGCCTGTGAGGCTATCCTATTTTTGTAACTGTGCTTCCTACATATTATAAGAGGTTTAAGTTTGTGTGAGGAAGCCCTCGATTTGGCAAGCATTAGCTATTTTCGTTGCTGAGTTTGTATACTTTGCGTTTCAAGAAAAAAGTGATTAATAAAAATGACCGCTTAATGTCTTAGCTTAAGGCGAGAAGTTGTTACCATACTTAATTGAGCACCTAATATATTAGTAAACTAACGTGATACTATTTGCTGGATTATAACAGCTTTAGTAAAGTAAATCTATATTATACTATTTTTGCCCCTTGGAGTTGTTAGTTTTTTAAAAAAATAGAGCAAGTATTCAAAATGTGTCATGCTTCCTACTTATTTAGTGCTCTGTGTTCCAGAGTGCAAAGTGAATTTCCATCAAATAAATCATACTTACATATTGATTATGTGTTTATTTAGAAGGAGGAAGGAGAGAGAGAGAGACACCAGAGAGGAGTTACTTTGTTTAATAATTAATAACCCCTTTAAAATTGTTGTCGTTTGCTGAAGGACAATTTTATTCTTTTCCTAATACAGTATAACGTCATTAGAAATATTTTCAAAGTGAGAGTCTGTCTTGATTAAGCAGCAAGAAAGAGCAAATGCAGCCTTGCCCTTGTTAATATACAGACTTTTTTTGGAAGTAAAAGTTATGATTATTCAGTGTTTCAGGATTGGGTCAGAGCTTTGAGAACTAAGCTTGAATCATAAGACTCTTCTAGATGGGTACTGCCAGGGTAACTCTCAGGGTATAGTCAGTGCTCTGTTGGTGGCAGGATAATCCAAAATGGTAACCCTAAATCACTTTTGCATTTGGAAGCTCCTTTTATGTAAATATGAATATTTCTGATATTCTGGATACTGAAACCACTTTGGCCACATAGTGAGAGCCATGTTACTTGAAGAGAAACTGGAAAGCCATGAGAGGTCACAGTTATGCTCATGCTTTGACTTTTTCTTTATTTCCCGCTCCGTGCTGAGGTTAGGTCACTTTATCTCTTCTGTTTCTAAACCAAGTTAAAGTAGATTTGATTTCTTTTTCTAAATGTGTTATTTATAACCTTTTGTCTGATTTACTTTCTTGGATTGACGAAGTAGAGTGGGTGACAATGTTACTAAGAGTTTGCAGCAAGATTTTTCCCGATAATCCTAACATGGGTAATATGGGGAGAGTTGATTGCATAACAAAGGAGTATTGGTACATACAGTTAGGTTAAGGTCCATGAACCTAGGTAGATTAATGTTTATTAATAACACCATGTGTTTTACATGTTTTTATTTAATCTGTGATAATACCCATTTTTCTGTCTTACAATTTAGACTCAGATTGATGGACAACTTTTCTTAATTAAGCACCTTTTGATTCTTCGTGAACAAATTGCTCCATTTCATACTGAATTCACCATTAAGGAAATTTCCCTGGACCTCAAGAAAACTAGAGGTACTTCATTGTCCTGGCTGGCACAGTTGGGTGTGTTTGACCTGTCCAAATGTGCCAGCAAAGGTTATAGGTTTATTTTATGTTCATCTGCAATTTTTTTTGCATGCTGTGCTTGCTAAGCATGTTACTTGTTCATACTAAGCTGAGCTATCAACATCCTAATTACATCTAACTTGCTCTATTTTCCTTATGAAAGAAACTGTTTCTGAGCATTTCAATTTGTAATATAGCATTACTTCTCTTAGACTCTGCCACATATTACCATAACCAGTTAAAAAATGAAAAATCAGTGTAACAGCTACTTACAGTGTCAGCCAATTGGGGGGATTTTAAACATCGAGTAGAGTTTGTCAGTTCATGAAAATTCAGGAAGCCAGCTGGGTAAAATGGTAAAATGGGAGTACTTATCCAAGAGTCTGAAAGATTTGGGTTCTGTTCCTCGCCCATCATTTCCTGGCTCTTGTGTGATCTTGGATGGGTGTTTTAGCTCTTCTGTCCCAGGTGAAATGAGCAGAATCAACTTGTCATGATAACTTCACCAGGTTACTGAAATCATTAAGCTTGAAAATGTATGTTAAAGTGCTTTGTAAGCGTTAGGTGCTTAAATAAGCCTAATTGATATTATTAAATCAGCTGGTTGTTAGTTAATCGTTTTGGGAAAGATGATTCATCTGTCCTAATGATTTGCTTCTGACTGAATTAATAAGAGATGATTTCTAAAAGATCAAAATAGTTATTTTCTAAGATGTTGATCTTAAGCAGTTAAGGATATACTATGAATATTCCTAGTTTCTGTTACTTACTTATAAGTTATCTAAACTTTATCTTTTCTTAACCATTTCCAAGAGAATTAAGCTGTAATGCCTTAAGCCATTGTTTATATAATGGAACTTTCTCTTAAGTATTGGGGGAATTGAGAAAATAGTCATTTAAATTATTTCCTGTACTCTGGTTCAGAGAAACTCCAAATACAGGATTTCCAGGGGTAGCCAGTTGTTAGTTCCCTAGTGACTGTGCTTATAAAATGGTGGGCTTGACTTAACTCACCTGAGAACCAAAGTGGTCTCATCATGAGTCATATTAGAACAGTTTACACTTTCTTTTTCCTAATGCTCTCTCCTTTCCACCATAGAGAATACCTTTTGATTCTGTTGGAATTTGTGAATAGTAAACCTGTGTGTTACTCATATATTTTGTGATTTATTTTTTATTTTGTTTTTTTAAACGATTTTAGTTATTTATTTTAGAGGGCTGGGGAGGAGCAGAGGGGAAGGGAGGGGGACAAGCAGACTCCTTGCTGAGTGTGGAGCCCAAGAATGAGGGGCTCGGGCTTGATCTCAGGACCCAGAGATCACTACCTGAGCTGAAACCGAGTCAGACACTCTACGACTGTGGCACCCGGGCGCCCCTGTGATTTTTTTTTTTTTTTTTCCAAACAGCAGCCAGATTTCCTGGCTTTTGCCTTTATAGAATGCATAATTTTTTTTAGAGCTTATTCTCATAAGAGGCCTCTATCCCCCAACCAACCTAGTTGATATCCTTCTGTCCTTTCAGTATGAGATGTGGTGGTAGTGCTCTAACCTTGAAGAGTGCCAGGGGCTGATAGTCCTTAACTTTATTGAAGTGATGAGACAAAGTAAGGCTGATCTACTTTCTTTCACTTTTTTTTCTAATTTATAATTCGTTGCTGCTTAGTTCTCATATAGATCCACTGAAGTGTGAGAAAATGAATTACCCTAAAATTTTGACAAATAATGGTTTGAAGTCTGTTTTCCCTAAAACATTATAAAGCCTGTATAATCCTACCATATGCTTATTTGATTCTATTTATGGCAGACAGTCTTTTAGATTATCTTGTAGAAAAGACAGCAGAAACAAAGCTTTACTCTCAATACTGAATCTAATAGGTCTTTTTCAGTAAGATCAGGGTCAAGGCAGTAAGTCCTGTTGTGGTGTATACTTGTAAAAACCAGGGTTGGAAGCATTTCGTGCTTTGCTTCTGCAGTGTGGCAAAGCAAAGAAATGGTCTTTTCTGACTATCACTGAAGAATACTTGCTCTCTTTACTTTTAAACCTCTAACCTCTCATGACTAACATTATATCTTAATTGCATTTGAACATCAATGAGACCTCAGTTAGTACTTTGCATGGATTCTAGTTAGTCTGGAGGTTAAGGGGTAAATATGTCCTTTTGGTGTTTTCTTTCTGGCTGACACATTAGTTTATTCATTCTGCTTCAAATGAATAAGTTTCTGTGCCAGCCAGGATCTTAACAAATGAAGCTGGGTAAGTATATGAATATTTTTTGGAAAAAATATTTAGCAGCAATAAAAGTAAAGCAGTAAAATTTTAAGGTATCAGTTACCATTTATCTTTTTTTTTCTGTAAATGGATAATTGAGATTAATAGTCATTAAGTCTGATTTCTAGAAAATAACTGTGTGTGGGTACTACAGCCATGGTTGGCACTAATCTCACTCTCTTCCATTCACAGAGGTGAGTTGTTGGAAATGAAACTGCTCTTGCTTTGTGGTAACAGATAACTAGCGTATGTTAACACACTGAAATAGTAACTCGTCTTTTCTTTTAAAACTGTACCTGTTCACTGGATGAGTAATTTTGTTTCACAGATGCAGCATTTAAAATCCTGAACCCTATGACTGTTCCAAGATTTTTTAGGCTGAATAGCAACAATGCCTTGATAGAGTTCTTGTTGGAGGTGAGAAGGAGTCTGTTTCCTTGGTGGTGGGAGATAAACGGCCTTCTTTACATGTCTGGTAATTTCGAGGCACATAAAAACAGGAGGAAATTGTCATCTTCTTTTTAAGGGGACTCCTGAGATAAGAGAACATTATCTTGACTCTAAAAAAGATGTAGACCGTCATCTGAAATCGGCCTGTGAGCAGTTTATTCAGCAGCAGACCAAGCTGTTTGTAGAGCAGCTGGAGGAGTTCATGACAAAGGTATAGACCTTGGTGCCTACTTGGTAAAGTAATTTTGAATTCTTCCTTAGATTTCCTTTTGAATTACCCTCTTGTGAAAACTCTGGCAGGAGATAGTAAATAGTAAGCCCACATCTTAATGATTCCATCTAGGAAATCACCGTGTTTCCTATTATGAAAGCTTTTTGGCTTGGACTTTTAGATAGCTTGCACAGTTTTCAGTTTTTAAGAGAAAAAGTGCAAATATTGTCTCTTCGCTAAAAATCTATCCACCTGGCTAATGCCAGCAATGAAAAAATCAGATCATGTCTATTTTGATTTTCCTATTTCAACCTAATTTTTTTTAAATACTTAAGTACCATTACTAAGGACTTTACTTCATAAAAATGTTTAAAAAGTCTTGAAATTTAAAAAAAAAAAAGTCTTGAGGGGCACCTGGGTGGCTCAGTCGGTTAAGTATCTGCCTTCAGCTTAGGTCGTGATCTCGGGGTCCTGGGATTGAGCCCCACATTGGGCTCTCTGCTCAGCAGGGAGCCTGCTTCTCCCTCTCACTCCCTCTCTGTGCTCTCTCTCTCTCTCTGTCAAATAAATAAAATCTTTAAAAAAATAATAAAAATAAAATAAAAAACAGTCTTGAAATTAGCTTTCATTTATTAAGCCTCTACTGTCTGTCCAGACTTGTATTAGAGTATATTATAAAATTTACTTACCTAACTGGGGAGACAAGTTGTATCTCTGAAATGACCAGGAGACAGCTAAGCAAATTGTCTGTTAGTAATTTTTTGCTAGGGCCATCAACGCTGATATGCCTGACACCTGTGATAGTTTGTTCAAAAGATAGAAGATAGTTGTTTTTAAAACTAGTAATAAATACCAAAAAAGCAAACACAGAAATGTTAAAGCAGTCAGGCCACTTTTGTTTATCATTGGCGTATAGTACTTGTTTTCTGGGTTTTAGTCCATTCAAAGAAGTATTTGGAGTGTGTATGGTTTGTTTTTTTTTTGTCCCCTGCCACGTAGATTTAAAAGGGGGGAGTGGTAGAAAGGTTTCCTACTGGAAACCCATACAAAAATGATGTAAAAGGGGGGAGTGGTAGAAAAGTTTCCTACTGGAAACCCATACAAAAATCTACTGGGTTTTGATTTTTAAAAAATTGTGCAAGTATTGATATTTTGTAATTTACAGATAAATACATTACAGTTTTTACTGGAATTGTCCTTATGGGAAACCAGTCTGTCGATAGTAGTGTGTATTTTTGGGAGAGCATCCACATTAGCGTTAATTTCCTCAGCATCCACATTAGCACTGGTAGATGAGTACTCTGCAATAGCAGAGCTGCAGAATGAGTCTTCTGACATAAGCAAGTTGATTATAATGAAATCTAGGATTAAAGGGTTTTTCTGGAAAAGCACAGTCTTTGTAGAAGTCAAGAGAATGGAAATTCACTGATATAGTTGTCTAAATTGATGGTAGGGTAAGTTTGGTAATTCTGGTATAACTCTGTAATTGTATGTTTTGGAAGGCTGTGGACACTATGAATTTTTTTTTTAAATTAGTGATACATGTAGAAAACATATATTCCAAATCCGAATTACATAGTGGTTCTCCATGGAATGCTACACACCTCCAGCGGGGACTCCTGTATAGCTGTTCACGCATTTCTCTTCATAAACTCCTCCCTGAGGGATCGGAGAGGGAAAGGCCCTGCCTCTTGACATCGAGAAGTCAGTCCTGTCCACCCTGCGTAGTATGTGTTGTCCTTGCTCAGATCATTCACCGTTGCCTTTTCTTTTTTCAACCTTGGTCCCTAAGTGCTCTTCAGAGTCCAGTCAAAATATTTAGTAGATAGTACAACTTAGAGGACTGAGCATCCCTTTTTACGTTATCTTATTCCAAATTCAGTCCCTTCCCCCATCCTGGTGGAGTGGAGTGAATCAGACAAAGACACACACACATGCACACACATGCACAGGGCATACAGTGTAAGCACTAGAGTTCACACAGATTTATGTGATCGTTTAGGACATTGCTTGTTAGAATTTGTGGACCAGACATGTTTCACTTTTTATCTGCTGGATGCTACTAGTATTTTGAATAGCAGAGACAGAAGAAATGATTTTGAAACTTTAAAATGATTAGATTTAAAGGTAAATCTGCAAGTGCAGAATCTTATGCCTCTTTTATTATAGTTGGCATCTTATAAGGCAGCCTGTGATTGTACCTTGATGAATGATTGCAAGAGAAGTAGCATCCATAGGTGCAGAAAGGGAATAGTATTTTATCTACGATTTGGATGTATGCTTATAGGTCTCAGTATTTTACCATTTGGATGTAAGCCTAATCAACAAATGTTCTCAATTGAGAACCATTTGGGCTGATTTTTTTTTTTTAAAGATTTTATTTATTTATTCGACAGAGATAGAGACAGCCAGCGAGAGAGGGAACACAAGCAGGGGGAGTGGGAGAGGAAGAAGCAGGCTCATAGCAGAAGAGCCTGATGTGGGGCTTGATCCCAGAACACCGGGATCACGCCCTGAGCCGAAGGCAGACGCTTAACTGCTGTGCCACCCAGGTGCCCCTGGGCTGATTTTTAAAATATATGTGGGTTTGCATAATGAAACTGTGTGAGTGTAGAGGACATTCTTAGGCTGTTTGAAGACTTGTTTTTGAGCCTAAAGACTTGGAGTGTGATTCTGGTCTCCTTTTACTTGCTGCAAATTGGCCTTTTTGGTTACGTAACTCCTTCCTTGACTCTCCTTGTTGAGATGCTTTGTTTTCATTAATTCTCATTACATCCCTGGCACTTAGAGTAAGTGAAACATCTTTATTTTACAGATTGAGAAACTAAAATTATATAGAGTGACCCAATATACGTAAGACAATCATTTCTACAAACTTAATCTTACTGGTGTAAACATCTTCCCTCAATTTTTGGTGCAATTAATGAAGTTTCTTGAGAAAAATAAATTCTAGAAGAACATGTATGCCCTATTGTCCTATTTCCTACTCCTTGAAAAATAACTTTTCTCTAAGTATTTGAGTGACCCTAGGGAGTGTAATACTGTTCTAAGTGTTGGAGGTAGAAGTTCATACAAAAATAATTTGGGTCAAATATCTTCTGTTAAACTCAAAAGCTGTTGATACTTTCTTTTCTTTTCTTTTCTTTTTTTAAGATTGTATTTATTTGACAGAGAGAGAGATAACACAAGCAGGGGGAGTGGGAGAGGGAGATGCAGACTCCCTGCCTAGCAGGGAGCCCAATGTGGGGCTCAATCCCAGGACTCTGGGATCATGACCTGAGCCAAAGGCAGATGCTTAACTGCCTGAGCCACCCAGGTGTCCGAAAAACTGTTGATACTTTCTGTTGTTTAGGAATTTCATTATACTGAACGTTGCTTGAAACAAACCCTTAAGTTAGGGGGTTGGACTGGTCATGGATGTGGCAGAGCATAGAAGTTTGACTCAGGAAAGCTGAGCTCTCACCCTCCCCCCCCTTCTGCCACCTCCTGAGGAAAATGGTAGCAAGGTAGATTCTCCAAGCCTTGCTTTTCTAATCTGTACAGCAGAGATAGCTACTGCATCCCTCTTCCCAGCTTAAGGTTATTATGAGGACCAGAAAAAGATTGTATATGTAACAGTACTTGAAATGCTGCAAGAGTGTTACAGGAAAATGTGACAAGTTTGAAGTGCAGGTTTTGCCTTAGCAAAAAATCTGAACGAAAGCATTTTAAAGGAAGTACATTTCAAGTTTATAACTAAGCTAAAATTGTTTCCCCCTGGTGGGACCAGTTTATGCTGAAAAACTCAAGACTTGTATTTAGCAATATTCATTTTTTTCCAAGCAATTTACTAAAGTGTTGTGAGTTTAGGAGGGGGGGGTGGAGGGAGAAGGAGAGAGAATCTTAAGCAGGCTTAGGGCTCGATCTCACAACCCTGACATGACCTGAGAGGAAAATCAAGAGTTGGACGCTTAACCAACTGAGCCACCCAGGTGCCCTACAAGTTTATTCTTAATATTCCCTCTGAAGTGTTATTAATTTCCTCAGCAACACTTAAATTTAAATTCTTTCTTGATTGTAGTGCATGTAATAGAATTTGACCTATAAATTTAATTTTTGGTTCTCAAGGACTTAAAACCAAATGGGAAATCAGGATAGAAAATATGTAAACATGATGAAGTGTATAGCAATGTCGTCATGAGACAGTGGGTCTATGTTTGTGTCATAGGGTTTTTGAAAAAGATAGGGCTAATTAGGGAAAACTTTGGAAGAACGTGCTCTTGCAGTTTGACTTAAAGGTAAATATGTTACCTAGATAGTAAATGGAGATGGATATGTAAGTTTGTCTTGGTTTTTAATATAAAAATAATTAATACAGCCTAAACCTACATCATATATATCATTATGAAATTGTTTAAATTCTGGAACAATCAGTGGAATAATCAGCAACCATTACTAATAAAACATAACTGTTGGACAGAGAAAAATGTCCAGAATTTAGAGTTGGGTGGGGAAAAAAGACATCAGAGCACTATGTTCCTATATTTGTAAATGTAGACACATTAGTATGTTTATATATTTATGTTGAAATAGATTTTGGGTAATATATATTGAACGAACATATGTTTTTCTTTTAGCATTGTCTAATCTATAATCATGTATATGATTTGTTTTTAAAAGCTGCATCTTTCAATAAAAAGTAAAGATATGAAGAAGGATAGACAGTAGGAAAGGGGTGACTTTATACACATGGCAGCTTGAGAAAAAGCCTAGAGGAGCCCAGGATTGTGAGCTTGGATCTGACTTAACATTGTACTCGGTCTGTGCCCATCTTCTGCCTAAATATTTTCGTGGCCTTCTTTAATTGAAAGTGTTGGTTCTCAGATTTTTCTCATGAGTCTCTCTAGTGAGGCCAGGGTCACAGCCTGGACCTTTGGCACCTAACAGTCCATTAAAAAAAAAAAAATGTTTTATGCAGTTTCTGTCCTTCACCTTCCCCAACTACACCTTAGCCCCACCATGATTTGCTGTCTTGAGAACATCTTAAGAACAGACTTGTCCAAGCAATCAACATGTACTGTTTTTCATTTGCTTCTCTGTACTGATGGCTGAGGGATGAAAGGGAGATGAATAAAATGTGGGCATCCAAGTCTGCCTGTAGCGCTGGTTGGCCAAGTGTGCCTTTTGATGCTATCTGAAAATCTTGTTTGTTTTCCTAACATTCTCTCTGCCTGAGATACAATAAAGAAAAGGAATCTCTAGGTGTGTAAAGGAGATTTTGTTCTGCTGGGGTGACATTTTTCTAACAGCATACAATAATAATTTAATGTTGACATAACAGTTCACGTAAAAAGGCAACTGTTTCGTGTCCGTATTTTCCTAGGTCCTCAGTTTTGTCTACCTTCTCTAAAATGTTTCAAGCAGAATACCTCAGGACAATGGTGGTGTTTTTTGCAAGACAGCATATGCCTTGAAATCACAGAAGAAGTTTTGCTAAAATATGTTATTATTTGAAAGGATTATGAGTTATGATGCAGTTTTTTAGGATTGCACATTTGACTATCATTATGTTTTAATAGGTTCAGGTGGTGTTGTGTGTCCTTGGAGAGACATGAAGTGAAAAGAAACGTTTTTCTTTTTGTCTTGTCCAACAGGTTTCAGCATTAAAGACGATGGCCAGTCAGGGAGGACCCAAGTATACTCTTTCACAGCAGCCTTGGGCACAGCCAGGTATTCACATTTTACTATTTAGGATTTCTTTTTTTAGGATGTTGATTAATTTGCATTTATATAGTCTCTGACAGCTTGGAGTTGGTTTCCTACTTCTGCTGTGGTTTGTGTTGTTGCAAGGTGCAGTTTGGAGATGACAGGTCTTAATGGGCCAACACTACTTGCATTTCAAAAAGCATTCCAAGGAAAGGAGAATTAAAAAGAAAAATACACACAGAGTAAACAAATAAAACGTGGCTTAGATGGAAACACTTTGATTCTGTATACTGCTTTTCATTGTATTAGAGCTTTGATGAAAATACTGGATTTGGTAGTCTGAAATTAGGGAGGGATTGCTACTGTTCTCAAGTATTAAATGAAGGAGTGTGTTGGGTCATTATTTTGTTTCACGTTTTATCTAAGTTACATCCTCTTTAACATTTTTAGAGTGTTCAAAAAAATTACAAAAACTGTGGTGTCATTGGGGAGTTGGCAGACAGTATCATTGTCTGATGGGCCAATATGCTTGAGATGTTCCCAGGTTTACTCTTTCCTAAATGTAAATTTTTTTTGCTGGAGGGTTTTTTTCTTGTCTTTTTTTATCTTTAGCATTAGACCTCGGCCATTTAGAATCACAACTTTGTGGGTCACTTTTGGTTCATTTTGTGGCATTTTAAGTTGCCATTAAATAGCCAGAATAAATCATTTTGGGGGATTAATATTTCTGGCTGGTCCCTGGCCCACGTCAGGATAGAGATCTTTTGAAACCAAAAAGAGCAAAATGATAGAAGAATCGTGTTTTAATTTGGATAAGCTGTATCCAAGTTGGTAGGGCAGCGTTTTGCTGAAAGTGAGAGAGATCCAAATACAGGTTTAGCATCCATAAAAAATTGACTGTCTACAGGCACTTTAAATCTAATGTTAGGTTTTTAATATGATTGGTTTTCCATATTGAAAGAATGATATGTTTGTCAGGTATTTATTTCTTTTGGGGAAAAGAATTGAGGCCGTTCTAAAAATTTTTGGTAATTCTTAATAATGGCGCAGGTTAATTTGAAGTTGAACTAGAACTGAGAAGCTAAAAGAGTAGCTGTGCCTATTGGAGGAGGATCTGTAAATGTGCAAGAATGATCAGTTGTATTTGAATGGAAGACAGGATTTTATTTCAAAAAATTGTCCTAGGAACTTTGATGATGTCAGTATAGGTTTGCATTGATTTGCTTTATTGCAAATAAACTTTGTGACTGCTTTAGGTCCTTTGTTTACCGTTGATAGAGACAGTAACTGTTTTACTGTCTTCATTATTTTAAACCTTTGTATCATGTGAGATTGAAATCTTCATCATTTTACCAAAGGACAGAGATCATTCCTGATGCAGTAGTACGTTCCGTCAGAAGACAGAAAATCAGTTTCTTTTATTGATAACACTGGAAATTCTTTTTAAGATGTATTTTATTTGTTTATTTTTAGAGAGCACGAAAGCGTGGGGATGGGGCGGGGCAGGGGGAGAGGGAGAGAGAGAATCTTGAGCAGGCTCCACACGGAGCCCAAGCCCGACACAGGGCTTGTCTTGATCTCATGGCCCTGAGCCACCCAGGTGCCCCAACACTGGAAATTCTAATCGTGGTGGGCGGTGGTAGTAGCCACCTGTCCTGACCACTCACAGTCAGGAGCAGACTTGTCACTCCATAACTCAGCACAATTCTAGAAGGAATTCTGACCACCTTTGGATTAATTGGGACTTTGGCTCAAGGTTTCAGTCTTTTATAGGGCTTATTTAGAAATAGGAGCTGATTTTATTTTGAATGTTTATATAAATGAAACTCTTGGGTGCAATAAATCTTTCTTAAAATAGGTAGAAACCAACAAACAGGCATAGGCGTATTTAATACAGCTAAGCCCAGGGGCTTGATGCATAATTAATGTATTTTTCTTTCTTCTTTGGAAAGGTCCTCTTTCACTCAGAACAGGGGCTGTCATTTTCTCAAGTGGAGTCCGAGTGGAGCTCCCGGTGTTAGGCGTATTGTGCTCCGCAGCACTCCTAGCACAGTCATCAGTAAAGCAGGCATGGATGAAAGGAAGCTGACCACAGGACAGATTGCAGTGGGGCTTGCTCTTCCGTCATTAACCCATTCCCTGTCTTGCTAAGGGAGGAGGTTTTGGCCAACAGAGCAGTGGCACTCCAGTTCAGTTAGCTGCTGTATCTTCTGTCCCGTAGCCACGCGGAGCTGTGGAGTTGCTTTTTCTTCATCTGTAGTACAGGAAGCCCACACTGCAATGTCAGGGATGTTTGGGCCTTTGGGGTGGGAGCATCAAGAACAACCTCGGGACTTGTCTAGGGCCCTAGAAACCCATCTTAATCAGGTTCCTGGGGATCACTTCATGATAAACTCAGAGGAGGTTGAGTTGTAAATTAGGGTGCCAATTTGTTAATCTACTCTGAGAAATATACCTTTTTAAGAGCCCTCAGAGGGCTCTGTTCACTAGGCTTCACACCCATTTGGTTATCAAGGGCTCTGAAAACTGACTTAGGGATTCTTAAAGTGTGTTCGGATAGAAGCAGAGCCCATGGAATTAAGTGCCCTAAAGGAGCTTTCATCTATTTTATGGAAATAAGCAATTCTTGGATTGTTTGTTCTTTCTTCTTGAGAGCGTTGATACTTTCTTACCCTGCTCTACTACAACCCTTCTCAATTAAAAAAAAATGTTTTTAATATAAGGTATAAAATTTGAGCTGTGAGAAAGTATAAAATGAGAAGTAATTCTATTTTCCATTCCTAACCCGTCCTTTCAAAGGTAGCCACTATTAATAGTCTCTTTTCCCCAGTTGTTGTATATGTACTTGCATCTATGGATCTTAAAAATACTGTACAAATAAGATTGTACCGTATTCCTTGCCTTTTTTTTTTTTTTTTTTTAACTTATTCTGTGTCTTGGAGCCCTTTCTGTGCTGGCATATCCAGCTCTTTGCATTCTCTTTAATGATGCGTGGAATGTATCACTCATAATTTCTTCAATAATTCCGTTAATAAAGTATTTTTAGTTTTTTTCCCATCCATTCTTTAATAAACGTCCCTGTATACACATATCTGGGTATTTGGTAAGTATGTCCATAAGGTAAATTTCTAGCAGTGGCAGTGTTAAGAGATAGAATATATGTTTTGCTACATATTGCCCAGTTTATACTCCAAGCAGCAGTGGATGAGAAGGCCTGTTTCTGCACACCCTTACCAAATGTGGATATACTCCAATCTGAAACTATCTCAGTTGTTTTAATATACATTTCTTTAATTATGAGTGAAGTTGAATGTCTTTGAAATTATTAATCATTCTTTTTCTTCATAGCTTTCTAGGTAGTTTCCTCTTTTAAATGACCTCATAAAGATTACTACTGTTCCATTTGTACACCTTTTCGGACATTACATTTAGGCTACATAATTATTTCAGTTACAGTTTTCTGTAATTCTGTACTCTTTCTGATAATGCAGTATAAGACTGTAACAGATGGGGACACCTGGGTGGCTCAGTCAGTTGAGTGTCTGATCTTGGTTTCGGCTCAGGTCATGATCTCGAGGTCCTGGGATAGAGGCCTGTGTTGGGCTCCACACTCAGGCGCAGAGTCCGCTTGTCCCTCTCCCTCTCCCTCTGCTTCTCCCCTCACTCATGTGGGTATTCTCTTTCTCTCTCTCAAATAAATAAATAAAATCTTAAAAAAAAAAAAGAATGTAAGAGATGGACTTTTAGTTACCGTTAAATATGTGTGGATGTTTTCGGAATGATCTCAAAAGACGAGAACATCTCTTGCTGTGAGTCAGTTCTGTAAATGAGTAAGCTCATTCATAATGAAGTATTCTTACAAGTCTGCAAATAATTTTTTATTTTATCTTAACTATCTCTGAATTCCAAAGGTACCATAGTATAGCCCCTGTGAATGTCCTGAAGGGTGTTGGAGGAGTTCTTTTACGGCCTTACCCTTCAGGAGTAGAATTTTGTATGTAGTAGATAATGAATGTTTATAGGGCTGTGATTAAACTTGGTAAACAGGAAAAGTGAAAGAAAATTTGGGGGGAAATAGAGTCCTTTCTTCTGCCATTTTTCTCTCCCTTTATTCCCCTCTGAATGAAAATGGAGGTGTTTCTTCTCTTTTTCTTTGTACCACTAATGAGGTTAATTCTTTCCAGCAAAGGTCAGTGACCTCATAGCAAGTGCCTACAAGACAATAAAAGCGAAGCTGCCTCTGACGTTGAGAAGTATGTCATTGTATCTATCCAATAAAGACACAGAGTTCATCTTGTTTAAACCTGTTAGGGTGAGTATTGTGATATTTTATTCAAATGTTGTCCAGTCTCTTGAAGTTTTCTTGCCTTGTTTACCATTTTCCTCTTCCTGTAGACATTTCAAAGTATTGGTATACTATTCTAGTAAAGTTGATTTATAATCACTGTAATTCCTTAGAGGCTTACGAAGCCAGCACTGGCCTGATTATATCCACCCCTGCCTTTGTCTTAAGTTCTTTATGTTACGTTTGGCAACAAGGTAATTTTGACCTTAAAGTACAAATTAGTAAATAAATAACTCATCAGACCCTAACATTGAATGTGGCCCAATACTTGAGAAAGCAGCATTTCAGAATTATGCTTCATTTTACTGGTGAGTAGTGGAAATAAATGGCTTGCAGTGGCCACCAAGGGATTAAATGTCAGAGCAAATTTAGTGCTCATAACTTCCAGCTCTGTGTTGAGCTCACATCTTTACCGAAGGCATTGGTTGAGTTTTAAAGTATGTTTTATGTGTCTGGGAACTTTATTATCTTTTGTGTAAGAAATTGCTGCTGAAGGCTCTTATTATTCTCTGGGGGGACAGGGCTTACTAGAGTTTAGCTTTTCCAGGAAGTATTATCTGATAAGGCTTAGTTGGGTTGTGCTAGCATGTGAATTATTAAGTGCAAATTATGTCTTCGGTAATCCAATGAAAGATACATTTCCTCTACTTCTTTGGCAGATATCATCAAGATTTAACATTCTTAGAGAGAGAGGCAAACCAAGAAACAGACCCTTAAGTGTAAAGAATAAACCGATGGTTACCAGAGGGGCAGTGGGTGGTGGGTTGGCTGAAATAGGTGACGGGAATTAAGGAGTGCACTTGTTGTGATGAGCACAGGGTGATGTACGGAAGTGCTGAGTTACTGTATTGTACACCTGAAACTAATATTACACTGTATGTTAACTAACTGGAATTTAATTGAAAACTTAAAAGATTTAACAATCTTCATGCTTCATGTTTAAGATGACCGCATATGTCTCTAGTGACTCATTTAATGGGATTGCCTCTTCTTTCTAAGAATAATATTCAGCAAGTCTTCCAGAAGTTCCATGTTTTGTTAAAGGAAGAGTTTAGCCCTGAAGATGTCCAGATCATTGCTTGTCCTACTATGGAACAGGTAATCCGTGATCTGAAGGTCCTTGTTACTTTTATTCCCTCTTGGTTATTTTACTTGAGTAGGTAATGCCTTTGAGTAACCATGTTTTTAATTTTAATTTTAAAATATGTACATTATTTTATTCTGATGAGCAAGAATTTAAGCTTTGAATTGCTCCCTCAGATTTTTAGTGATGACTTTATAATTTTTAATTGCTTTTTTTAATCCTTTCTGATACTAAAAATTTCTGTGTTTAACATGAACTATTTGTGAAAAGTTCAAATAATGGTGTTTAGGATGCTGAATAATTTTATTTACAGTATGCATGATAAGAGGCCCACATTTCACATGAAAAAAAGTTACTTTAGGGATTTGATGTTAGAAGTGTTTGTTTTTTCTTCCTAAATTTGAAAAACTGAATACAGAGCTTAGTCTGTATTTATCATTCATGTAATCAGTTCAGCCAGCAAGTTTTTATTGAGCACGTATTATGTATTAGGAGTAGGCTGGTGCTATGGAGGGTATTTTATTTCTGGTTTTAAGTTTGGTATAGCTTAGGAGGTTCATATATGTAAGGACTAGAGGGTGTGGGAGAGAATAGTAAGGTATGGGAGCCTGATCAGAGTGGGTGGAGAGTTGGGGAAGGGAAGGGAGGCAGTGAGTGTGGGTGAATCTTTTGGGAGTGTTACCACATTGGGAGAGAAAAGATGTAGCTGGAAGGGAAATGGGGTCTTTTTTAAATTGAGATAGAACTCATATGCCATAAAATTCGCCCTTTTAAAGTGGACCATTCATTGGTTTTTAGTATATTCACTAGGTTGTGCAACATCCCCACTATCTAATTCCAGAACATTTTCATGCCCCCGCCCAAAAGAAACCCCATACCATTAGCAGATTCCCCATTCCTCCATCTTCTGTGATTTACTTTTTGTCTGTATGGATTTGTCCATTCTGGACATTTCATTAAATGGAATCACACAATTATGGCCTTTTATGACTGGCTTCTTTCTCTTATCAGAATGTTTTCAAGGCTCTTCCATGTTGTAGCATGTATCAGAACTTTATTCTGGGGCGCCTGGGTGGCTCAGTCGTTGGGCGTCTGCCTTCGGCTCAGGGCGTGGTCCTGGCGTTCTGGGATCGAGCCCCACGTCAGGCTCTTCCGCTGGGAGCCTGCTTCTTCCTCTCCCACTCCCCCTGCTTGTGTTCCCTCTCTCGCTGGCTGTCTCTCTCTCTGTCGAATAAATAAATAAAATCTTAAAAAAAAAAAAAGAACTTTATTCTTTTTTATGGCTTTATATATTCCTTTGTATGGATAGATGGGTCATATTTTAAAAAGATGTGTCTGTGGTTCCAGGATTGTAGTTAAAATATTTTATAAGTCATTTGAAGTAATCATAATATACCACTAACTTGATATATAGTTAGGTTTGTTTCAGTGTTTAGAGAATTTTCCCCCCCACATTTTGATATAATTTTGTTTTTTTATTATAAAAAAAACCATGGTTCCCAAGTCAGAAGTCTAGAACAAGGTAGAGTTGGAGGTGTCTTACTTCCCTTTCAATCCCCTCCAGCCTTTTCCTTCCTTTGTTATTGGGCTATCTTTCCTTTTTTTTTTTTTTTCTTTTAAAGATAGGGGAAAATGCATGTTTTTGTAGTCATGAATTGGAGCCAAAGAGAGGGAAAAATTGATGCTGGAAAAGTGTCTTTGAGTAGCAAAGAGGGGATGGAATCTCAGGAACAGTCCGAGGGAGGAGCCTTTGTTAGGTGTATAGGGGAGGGGGTTGTTCAGTCGCAAAAGGAAAGAAAGCCCAGTGTTGGGGCACACGTGGGGAGGCGGTGGACACGCTAGGATGATGGAAGCTCTCATCTGATTGCTTCATGTTTGTGAGTGATACAGGAAGAGGGTCATCACTAAAATGGAGGGATACTGAAGATCTGGGGAGCAAGGCTCAGTTGAGTTCAGTGGTTATGAATCCAAGAGAGACCAATCAGCACAGTTGTCTGTTTTTTCTCCAGTTATATGTAGTCAGTTGCAAGAGTGTAGATGTGGAGTAGCCAGGCGGGGCTTGCCAAGAACATGCAGGATTCCTGGCTCCTGCTGGACTCCTGCCAGCAAGATACATGTTTTAGTGTGTGTGTGTATGTTTGTAACTTAAAAGTTTGACGGTAATCACTCACATTATGTGCAACTCAAATTGCTTTGCTCTGCCTCTCTTTCCTGTTCATTCGATGAACCACTACATTGTTCTCATGACGTACCACTGGGTTGCAACCTATAGTTTGAAAAACAGTGATAGAGACCATCATTCTGTGCAACTTGGTGTTGTCTTTTTCATCATGATTAGATTGAGGTTTTGTATTTTTGGCAGGAAAAATACAGAGGTGATGGTGTGTCCCTCTCACTGAGGGTACACTTTTATAGAAGAGATTGGGTGGCGATTATTTTGATTACCAAGACAGTTCATACTGTATAGAAAGGTTCACTGCCAGGTTCATTTAACGGCACGTCTTCTAGGGCTTGGGTGCCAGACTGGCCCTGTGCAGACTGCAGTTCCCCTACCCTGTCCCATGGTGGGTTTCTCTGCTTCTCCTGGGGGCTGGCTCCATGTCCACCCCCTTTACAGCATGGGCAGGGTGTTGTAGGGCTCCGTCAGAGTTAGTGAGCTGAGATTCACTCCTTATGCCTGTTCTTACGAATTTAAAATGGTCATTCGAGGAATTCAGCTTACACATAATTCTTCCCACAACGCGCTCTGCACAGAAAAAGGTGAAATTGATAATTGAGATCTATTTCTATCCCTTGTCAGGGTTGGTATGTAGTTTTTTTTCCTCCTGTCATTTTCATTGCATTCTGAAATAAGTTGAGGGCCTCGACTCGGTGATAGAGTGTGATCCCCCTCCCAGACCCACCCAGCAGCCCAGTGGCTGCTTCACAAATCTGACTAGCCTTGCAGTCCAGCTGTGTTCATTTGGCTTCTTAAAAACCTTAGACTTTTCTGTCATTCTGTTTTAGAGGATTGGTATTCCATGGCAGAACTAACATAGCCTTTCACTTTGCTTTTCAGCTGAACCTCCTACTGTCCGTTTCTAAATAACCAGGCTGGCCGGGCTGCACGTCGGTGTCTGTGCAGTCGGGGCGGGCTGGAAGTCTGGCATCCTGCAGGACGCCGAGGAACCGTATGTGGAAGTGTCCCTGAGAACCACACAGGCGTGCTGCTCAGTGCTGACTGCAGAATGAAATATAAGCAAAGTGTTTGGAAGATTGGCGTTTCCCTTTTAAAAGCATCAAAATGCCAAAGATTAATCTAGGAGTGTGAGAACTGCCTTCTTGAAAAGGTCACGAGAAATGTGAGTTTTTTTAGAGGTAGCTATGGTGGGTACACAGGGAAATGGTTCTTCGCAAAAGATGTGCAATGAAACTAGGTTACAATAAGTAGTGCAGAGAAGAACTTTACAGAAGTACCGTTAATTAGAAAGCTTCTATGAGGAAGGTTTGTTAAAGCGTGAAACACTGCAACACTTTGAGCCACAGAGATTCCACGGCGGCTATTTTTTACTTCCAGAAATCTTATTTCTACACTCTATTTAATGTAATGTTTCTCCTATCACTTTGAAGTTTCGTTTGGAGTAGATTGGGTGCATCTGAGAACACATTCTGCTTTCCTGGGAATTCGGGATGTTATCTTCTGTGTGTTTGATGTGAGGTAGTTTCAAGATGCGAGGACCCCGTGAATTGCTGAGGTGCAGAACGTTCAAACGCAGGGGCTGGAGCCTCCTCATAGTAGATGGCTGCAGCATCTTTAATGAGAATCTTCATGCTATAATAGTCCGTGTTTGTGAGTGGGAAGCACCAATTAAGGTGTCTTAAATCTGGCATGTAAGGGAGGGGAGGCAACCTGCTGAATAGCATCTCACGCATGAAGGTTAGGGTTACCAGCTTTCTATACACTGCCTTTGGTTTTAGTAGTTCTTTGAACAGTGACCACTTTCGTGTCCCGTATATTCGTGCATTGGCTGTGCTGTGTACCATCGTCGAGGGGCTCTAGCCCTGTCACAGCAGGATACGTTTTACTAACAAAGACAAGGAGGATGAAGATGGCCCACCCCTTTATATCTCCGGTATCATATCAGGGATCATCAGATAAATTATGCACATCTGTGAGTTTTCCTACAAAAAACTATTTCCTGAGTGGATTGGTTTTGCCTCTGATCTTGTAGTAAACATAAGCTGCTTTTCGGTTCAGAAGGAATTTCGAGTTATTCAAACACTATCCAGAGATGGAACACTGAAGAACGTTCTGGAGTGTAGCCAACACACCTCATTCTACAGGACTCGTCCCCTTGCAGCTGACTCTTGCAGTGTGTAGATAGGTTACATATCCTGATGTCCGTCATTTTAAACAGGTCACTTGTTTTTCAGCTCCATTTAAATTGGTGATCAATGGTGGTGATGAACCCACCATTGAATTGGTGGGTTGAGAGACCTTAATAGTCTATTCTGGGAAGGTAGAAGGGAAGGAGGGTCCATATTCATTCCTTGACATGAAATGAATGAATCAGGAAGATTTTATTTACTTCCACTTACTATTTTAAATACATCTTTAATGAAATAAACTGTAAAATATCCTGTTTTCTGTATTATATGTACATTTGATTTTTTTAATAGCCTTTCCAAAGAAATGAGGGCATGATTATTGTACAATACTGTGACTGATTTAATTTGATGTACAGAGCAGGCTGCATTCTTAAGGATAAAAATATTTGATGGCACTCGTTCTTGTGTTTTGAATCTTTTCTTTCTGAAACACTCAAACATCTTACAAAGTGCTGAGTAGACGATAGGGATCCAACTTGTTGGATAAATGAGTATTTGTTTAAATCTGTACAGTTTCAAGTGTTTACTTATACAAAACGTGTACATACTTTCAAATAATTAATTTAAAATGCTTTATATTATTTGGCTAGAAATTGCTGTTTTTAATAAATGTGATTTTTTTAAAAAATAAAGATTTTGCTTCCTACTTTGTCCTCACATGTCTGTTGTGTATATGGATTCTTTTTAAAAATAATTTTTAATTGAAATTTTTATTGAGCTAGCTTGTGATTCACATGTGGTTGTAAGAAGTAATACAGGAAGACGCTGTGTACCTTTCCCCCGATTTCTCCCAGTGGTAACATCTTGCGAAAGTAGAACACATCATCACAAGCAGGATATGGACATTGGTACCCTCTGCCAGTCTGTTCACATTTCCCCAGTTTTACTTGTACTGTGTGGATTTTTTTGGTAAGATAATTATTGTGGAAAGACATTTTTGAAGCCTCTTAATGCTTCATTAGTTGAAAGATAATTTAATTTTTTCTTTGCGAAACTGCCAGTTTCCTGAGTACTGTCAGCGCACACAGTCGTGTTGCAATTTAATGTTACGGAAGTAGTAATAAAAACGAGTTTGTATTTCCCCCCTGATTTAACAATCCCATATCTTTAAATTCTCTTCTGCTATTTATTACTTTTCAAGAAAGAACAGTCAACCTTCATTTTTAAAAAGGGGCCATTCGTTAGAGAAACCAGGGTGCGTTGGTGAGAGAATGTTACTTCTCAGAAAGCAGGAACTCTATTGCTTCCTTTCTGGAGCACTTGTCTCCCAGTAGTGGCTCGGCCCCCAGCTTGTCTGTCTGCTGATGGCATGTGGGGGCCCTGTGTGTCTGTGTGTCTGGTCTCGGCTGCTCCTCTGCTCCTCCAGGTCATGAGTGCACGCGCCAGAAGACCTCAGTGTCTCACTTGGGCAGGAAAGGGCTTTGTCAGAAGGAAAGGGAGGACTGGGCGGCAGCAGACCAGAGGCTAGAGAAGCAGAGGGATAAGAGCAGGAAATAACCACCGATGTAGAGACTTCTTTGGAGCAGAAGGAGTTGGTGCGGGCTCCACTGCTGTGGCAGGTCCTGGACTGAGCATTCATCTCTGGCAGGCTCAGAACAGTCTCTGTACCAGTTACTGGTTTAGGGCCTCTCAGCGACAAATCCACCTTTTTTGGCCCTGCTTTGAGACTCTGGGCCTGGATCCCGAGAACATTTCTACTTTGCCCGCGGGTGCAAAGTTAGGCTTTGTAGGGTGCTGGAGGTACACTGCAAGGCACAGGAGAAAGGGGTCTCCCGTTGCTGGTGCCTCTCTTTTTCCTTCTACATGGCTGCTGTGGCAGTTGGGGGGCTTTGGGGGTACTCGCTCTGTAGTGCGTTCTGATATCCAAATAGGAAGCTGGCAGACCCCTAGCACTCCAGTGAAATTCCCCCCAGCCAGCGGGCTGCGGTGCCATCCTTAGCCTTGGTGCTGTTGGGGGCTCTTCGAGGTTCTTCATTCCCTCCTGGGTACTCCCAGCATGCACCCTCACCCCCACTCTTCATTGCATGACCCCTTCCCTCTCACCCAGGGGACTCTGCTGTGCTGTGCTCCTCCACGAAGCCACAGTTGCATTGGTTTGCTATCGTTTGCCTTTCTGACTCCCAGTCTGTAATCCCCCTGGGGGCAGACAACCTGTTCTTTTCTTTCTGGCCCTTGAGCACACGGTGGAAGCTCAGTGTGTATTTGCTGCATGGTCTAATTAGCTACTGAATTCATTAGTAATTTTGTGGGCACTGGACGAGGCTCCATTCGCCTTGGGGTGTTCACTCATGGTTACTCATCAGGGAACCCTTGTGTGTAACTGAACAGGTGGGTGTTCATGAACAGCCCAACTGCCTTCATTTTCATTTCCAGGAGAAGCAGGTTTTCTGCCAAGTCACTGAAGATAAAATGATGGTAAGTCAGAATTTGTCCCGTTAGGAGGGTGAGGGCCTGGGAAGGGCCTGGGGTGTGAGGCAGAGAGTGTTACAGGTTGAATTCTGTCCCTCCACCCCCCACATTCCTGGGGTGGCGTTCTAACCCCCAGTACCTGGAAATGCGGTCTTATTTGGAAATAGGTTGTTGCAGATATTCCTAATCAAGATGAGGCCATACTGGAGTAGATCAGGCCCCCTCCAATGTGACTGGCGTCCATATAAAAAGGGGGACTGTGCCTCAGAAACACACACATGGGGAGAGAAGGTCAGGGGAGGTCTGGAGCGCGTTGGCTCCAGCCCAGGACCCACCAGAAGCCGGGTGGGGCCGGAACACACGCTGCCCTCGCGCCGTCTGAGGGAAGCCCTCGATCTCGGGCCTCCGCGGACGGTCAGTTTGTGGGGGAGGGCGGCGCCCAGGGCGGGGCCTCCAGCAAACGGACGGGGCGGGGCAACTAGATCTGTGCAGCTCCCGGCCGGCTGGTTGGCGGCTGTATTTCCTTCCCAGTCTGTGAGGGGGTTCGCTTTCCCCTGTGAGCACGCTCCCTGATTCCTGTGCGATCTTGTCCAGTCTCCGGCCACCCCGGCCCAGAGCTGCTGGAACCCCACGACTCTGTGTGAAATCTCTGGTCTTCGAAATGTCGGCAACAGAAGATTTTCAAAAGGGGCTGACCAAACAGAACAGCTCTGCGAAGCCGCCTGTTGACGAGCTCCGCCTGAGTGGAAGAGTGATTTCAGGTTCGCGAAAGGACCATGATCGGCCCGGGAGTCGGCGCGAGAACGCACTCGGCGTGCGCACCGAGCGTAGTGCTTTGTCGATGCTCCCTTAAGCCCTGGCGTTAACTCTGTGAGGTGAGCGCCATGACTGCGCTCCTGTCCCACGTGAGGAAACCGGCTCACCGCTTCGCCCGAGTTCGCACGGCTGCACGCGGCGGCACCGAGACCCCGGGCCAGGCCGGGCTGGTCCTTCGGCACCGCGGCAGCCCGCCCCCAGTCCTGAAGGAGACACGGGCGCTGGCTCGGAGCCAGCCACAAGCTTGGCCGGAACTTGCGTGTTGCTGAGACCGACCTAGAAGCTTCTGCCTCTCGTGGCGGGTAAGCAAAAGGGCTTCCATGCACTCTGAGCATGAGGGTGGAACGAGCAGGGCACACGAACTCTGACGTGGGCGTGTGAAGGTGGGCTGCTACGGTGGCCGTGTCATTTATGGCTCGCTGCCTTGCGCCACGGTGACTTGTGCTGGCTGAGGATACTCTGGGCCAACAAGTTGTGGCGAATAGTGGGAGTGACCACGGTGCCCCCCACTGCCCTCTTTCACCTTCAGTGCTGCCTCAGGGGCTGGAATGTCGTCCTTCGGGGTCATGAGGACTTCGGTGAAGGTTGGTGGCAGGCAGTGTGAGATCCGCAAGGGGGCAGGGCCACGAAGGTGGGGCTTCGGTGTCATTGATACGGCAGGGAATGGCCAGTTGCCAGGCTGGCTGGGAGGAAGGGGTTTCCTACCCCGTCTTGGTGTCGGCTGCAGTGGGAGGTCATCCCGGGAACTTGTGGTGTCCTGGGATGTATAAAAGTCACACTGTAGGGGGCTGCCCAGCTCCTGAATCCCCCTTTTCTAGAAACTCCTGCCCCTCCCTGTGCGCAGGCCTCAAGACATAACGCCACCCTTCCTTACCACGTGGGGCTGCACCAAGAGTGGCTTCCTGATCAAGCCAGGCCAATCAGAGACTGCTGGGGTCTTTTGAGAGAGATCTGGGGGCAAAGCCACATGAAGTGGAGCACATAGACAACATATCTTCAGGACAAGAAGAATTCACAGAGATGAGAATAAAAGCCCTCTGGCTTCTGGGGCCTTCCATGCTCTGATCCCTTTCTGAGACTCATTGCACCTTCCATGCAGATGACTCGTTTCCCATTTTGCTTTACCTACTTGAATTAGTGACTGTTACCAGTGAGCACAAGTGTCCCAGCTAGTGGAGGGGGTTTGAGTGTGTGTCCTTTCGGGCTCCCGACCAGCTCCTGGGTTAGGGGACCTGCTGCAGTCTGGCGTTGGTTTGCTGTCAGGGTCTCCTTCTGCCTTGGCAGGTGTGGGAGAGGGGTGTTTGTGATGACATTAGGGTTAGTGAGAACCTCTGGGGATATCTAGACCCATTTTTCTGACAAGGAAACTGAGGCATAAAGCTACTTGCCCAAGGTCACATAGTCAGTGATGGGCAGAGGACACAGACCGTCTGTGTCTCAAAAGGCTGCAGAAGGACTGCATTCAAGTAACCAGTGGGGGCGCGTGGGACAGGAGTTGATGGGTATTGCCTATCGAAATAACTTGCTCCTTGTGCTGTCAGGTGAGGGTTTTTCTGCACCCAGCCAGATCCTTTTTTCAAACCAAGGAGTTGTAATAAGTCCCAAATGACAACTCTCAAGAGACGTACATAGGGCTCTGGGGTTTCCCTTGACGCTCCTGATAGCTGTCCCAGGACAGTCTGCGGTGGCTGGAAACCCTGGCACAATGTGGTGACTGCCCTACTCTGGGAGGTGAGAGTTCTCCTTCAGTTCTAGTTTGTTGATTGGCAAAATCCTGGCAGCATCTGTGAAGTTTTCCAAATCAGGGATGGTCAGGAAATTCAGGATCCTACTCATTTTCCCCAGGAGGACCTGCATCTTCCGAGCCGTTGAACCAAATTCTACCTCCAGGATGGCCTTCTCCTTCATTTCACTCAGAGCCTCTGGGGTTATGAACTGTGGGAATTCACAGAAGGATAGGTGAGGATAAATGCTGCTCAGACATCGTGCTTTCCACCCTTGACCAGGACCAAGCCTTCCCTGCAAACTTCACTCCAGGGCAGATCTGTGCTCCCAGCCTTGCCACTGGCAACACTTCCCTCATTTGGCCCTGGCCTGTGTCCACACAGCTACAGAGACGGGCTGAGGCCACACTCAAGCCTGACCCCAAACCAGTGGGTTACCAGCTCCCTTGTGTGGCCTGTGTTGCAAAGGCTGTGTCTTCCTGGGGGTGTCTGGCTCCTCCCCAGGGATTCCCACCATGGGAGTGGGGTGGGGGAGACAAGCTCTGCCACAGCTGGGAAACTGTCCACGGTGTCTGCCTGTCAGTCCCACTTCCAGTTCAGGCTCTCCGGGAGTGTGTCTGGGTTTTGCTGGGATGAGGCACTGCCCCAGGGAAGTCAGCTCTAGGCCAACTTCTCCCTTGGTTTGTAGCCTACAGAGGCTGAGCAAAGGGTCTTCCGGAGGGGGAAATAATAAGGATCATACTAGGATGTTCTGTTTCTGTGAGGTGTCCAGCTTATGAAATGCTTTCACACGAGTATCTTATTTAAGCCTTACAACAGTATGGTGTCCATTTTAGAGATAATTATGGGCACAGAAAGTGCATGAGGCCTGCCTGGTGTCTCACGGGAAGTGGAGGGGCTAGTATGTTCTTCCAAGGGTGCCCTGGCTGCCCGGCCTCGGTGGACTGGCTCACTAGTCATACGTGTGCTGATTTGCTTCATTTGCCCCCCCCCCATCCTGCATTGGCCCAGCTCCTGGGGCTGCCAGGCCTCCTGGGTTTTCTGCCTGCACCAGCCCTCATCTGCCCTTCCTGGGCACTGGCTTCCTTTCCTGGCCCCCTCCATCAGTGGGACCCCAATGTCATCCAAAGGCCAGGAGGCCCAGGTCCTCATACCCTCTCTACCCCAGCTCCTCCCGTAGCTTGTCACTGCTGCGTAGGGGGTGGCCAGTGGATGACTGGGGATGGTACCGTGTACGTATGTGGCTCCTCTCTACCGGGTTGGCTGCTCTGGGAAATCCAGGGTAGGTAAGGAAGTTGGGATGTGATTATTTGGGATTTAAAATGGCAGGCCTTGCCGGGCCTGGGGACCAGCTGTCCAGATCTGCTTGGAACTTTCCCAATTTGAGCACTCAGAGTCCTATGTCCTAGAAAACACCTCAGTCCTGGCAAGGTAAACCTACCACATTCCCTACTCTCTTTCCCAGTTATTTCATATGGTGTAATTTTGCCAGAGTCTGCTGTTTCATTGCTACCTCCATCAACCTACTCTCTGTCTGCTCACCTCCCAGGAAACATGTCTGTCTGTCTGTCTGTCTGTCTCCCTAGGCAGGCAGTCCAAATTTCAGAGACCTCTAATGCCTCTCTGGTGGGTCTGTAAACAGTCTTCGGTGAATGGGGAAGGGAAGCCAGAGCAGGAGCAGGGTCTTGTGTGGCTCTCAGCGGGGACCAAGGACACCCTATTCCTCTCCTGAACTCTGGGCCTAGGGGAGGGTCTCAGGAGCCCACCTTCTTGCCTGCTCACAGTGAGAACTCCCGGGTACAGACTCTCCATTTGTAGGGGGTTGAACTGTGGCCTCTAAAAAATATGTCTGACTCCTAACCCCCAGGACTTGTGAAGGTTACTGTGTTTGGAAAAAGGGTATTTGCAGATGTAATGAAGTAAAGGATCTCAGGATGAGGTCATCCTGGACTTTGGGTGGGCCCTACATCCACTGTCTGGTGTCCTTATCAGAGAAAGGAGAGGGAGATTGGACACATAGAGAGACACAGAGGAGAAGGCTGCGTGAAGGTAGAAGGTCAGAGGGATGCCGCCACAAGCCAGCGGATGCCCAGGGTCACCAGAAGCTGGGAGAGGCAAGGAAGGATTCTCCCTGGAGCTCTTTGGAGGGAGTATGTCCCTGCTGACGCCTGGAGTTCAGACTTCTAGCCTCCAGAGCTGTGAGAGCATTTGTCAGGGCAGCCCTAGGACGTGAACACACCTTTGCTACTTTCTTGCCCAGCCCAAGCAGAGCCCCCTGAACTCCCAGGTGCTCCTTTGTTTAGGAGATGAGTGTGTTGGGGGAAGAGAGAAGAGGACACCAACGGCAGGCCTGGGGACATAGATTTCCCCCTGGTTTCTGTCCCTGCCAACTGACAGGGTTGATGTGAGTGTCAGGTGAGAAAATGTATGTTGACATCTTTGTTTTTTTGTTTGGCTTGCGGCTGGACTCTTTGAGGCTGTTTCCTCAGCTCCACATCTCGAGGTGCTCAGAATCTTGAGGTGCTCAGAAGGTAAGTGAACACCTCTGTCAAGCCTCAGGTCAACGAAGGTGGCCATGTTTTTCTCTGGGTGGCAGTGATGGAGAACCTGGCCCAGAGAGAGGCCTGTGGCGTGGCCCAGGGGGCAGCTACCTGGCAGAGGGAGTGGAGACCTTACCTTGTACTTGGTGCCCAGGTTTAAGCAGATGTGCTTCTTTTGGTGGCTGAAGCAGAAGGCAATCTTATCCTGGCTCCTGATTTGTACCTTGATGTACCGGTTGATTTTCAAGGAGATGGACTGGAAAGGGGGTGCGTGGACATGGAGGCTCAGATCCCACCAGTTCCAGGCCTTCTGGTGTTTGCCTTTGGGGAAGAAGTAGCCCAGGTTTTGGCTCAGGCTCAACCTAGACCGAGAAGGGATCAGGCAACCATGGCGAGTAGCCCGTGTGCAAGGAGCAGGGCCTCTTGTGTGGTGAATGCAGGCCTGTCCCCCTGCCCCCGCCTCCCTGCCTCCTTCCCTTTCTCTTTCTTCCCCGGCCTGGGCTCCCACACCCGCTGACCAGCACAATCACCTGGGAAGCTTTTAAAGAATGCAGATCTCCCCTCTGAAAGAAGGGGAATCTGCAAGGTGAGGTCAGCCCTTCCCCAGTCAAAGCATCATTCTTCCCCTTGCGTTTTGATGGGCTGAGGTTCAGGGATAAGATGGGGTATCTCTTATATGCCTTATGTGAGAATTTTTTATCTAAGTGCTTTAGTTTAGGCTAAGTCCAATGTCAAAAAACTTTTTGCCCATAATTTTTTTTTAAAGATTTTATTTATTTATTTATTTATTTATTTGAGAGACAGCACAAGCAGGGTGAAGGGCAGAGGCAGAGAGGGAAGCAGACTCCCTGCTGAGCAGGGAGCCCCATGCCGGACTCCATCCCAGAACCCTGGGATCATGACCTGAGCTGAAGGCAGACGCTTAACCGACTGGGCCACCCAGCGTCCCTTTTGCCCATAATTTTATGTATGACTCTGGGTAAGTCACTTGTATCCTCTGAGTCTAAGTTTCCTCATCAAGAAAATAAAAGTAGTTCCTAGAGTTCCCTAAGGTCTCTTCTGGCCCTAAAAGTAAGTGTCATTATGGAGAAGAGGCCCTGCAGAATGTAACCAGATACTATTTGAGGTCATTGGCTGAGTTTCTTGCCACTGCTTACCACCTGATGCTTCTTGTACCTTTCAGACATGTTGCTGTACAAAAGGCCCTCAGGGCAGGGCAGATACCTCTGAGAACAAAGGGGTCAACAAGGAAATAGTGTTTTAAACTCAAGGGAAAGAAGAAAAAAAGAAAAAAGAAAGAAAAATTAAAGAAAAAATAAAAAACCAAAAAAACACACCAATAAACCTCAAAGAACATTTGAGAAAATATTCCTAAGGGGTGCCTGGTTGGCTCAGTTGGTTAAGTGTCTGACTCTTGGTCTCAGGGTTGTGGGATCAAGCCCCAAGGCTTAAGACTCTCTCTTCCTCTGTCCCATTCAGTCCCTCCACCCCCGCCTCAAATACGTAAATCTTGAAAGAAAGAAAGAAAGAAAGAAAGAAAGAAAGAAAGAAAGAAAGAAAGAAAGAAAAAATATTCTTTAAAACCAAGGCTGGCAAAGTAAAAATATTTTTTCGGAATTAAAAGCAAAAATCTGGTTTTAACTATCAAGAAGAAAGGAAGTATAAAGTTGATGCAAGATGGCAGGCATTTCCCAATCCATGACCACTTAGTAGGGAAGGGAAGAGGGAAATACTGAAAAAAACCCTAAAACGAGCACTTACCCCAAAAAGATGGAGAAAGATTTTGAAGTTTGATTTGTTAAGATGAAGTTTCCCACCATGGCCAGAAATGGGAACTTAAGAATTAAGTTCAGTGATCATGAAATACTTAGAAGTTTGTGTTTTGTGCACGAAGAATTAAGTTCAGTGATCATGAAATACTTAGAAGTTTGTGTTTTGTGCACGATACATGTGTCTCCAAAGCCCTCACCACACCCTCCTCTCCGAGGCACCTGGGACAGCGGGGCACTCTGTCTTTCTAAGGTAATTCTCACTAGGCTTGACTCTCAGGAAGTGTAGAGGACATGAAGCCAATAGAAGTGGTCACCCTCAGTTTCTGATCGCTATTTCACCCTTGGGGAAGCAACGGTGACAAGGAGAGTGCCTTCCCTGAGGTCAGGGACCTGGCTTGCTACCACCATGATACCCATCTCTCCATCTGCAACATGTGCGGGTTGAAGAAACAAATTCACAAGCTAATGAGGGAGAGAGAGAGACCTAACCCAGTGAGGGAGGATGGCAGTAGGGACTGGGAATCAAACCTTAACCACACTGCCTCTCCGTGGGGAGGGGTGTTTGGGACTCTCAACCCAAACTTACCAGATTTCTCTGTTTTCATCATAGAAGGTGGCATGGCCAGAGTTGTTGATAAGGGCCTGGACACACCTTTCTTCACTGTCTTCCAGGATGATGTATGTGAACTCTCTCTGTTGTGTACTGAGGATGAGCATAGCCAGGCGTCCTGATGGGTAGCTGGAAGACAGTTAAGGCACACGCAGCCCCTTGGGGTCCCTGGGAAAGGCAGAGCCCTGCAGAAGATGTGGGCCTCAGGAAAACCCACACCCCAGCCCTGAACCACCCACTTTTGAGGCACCATATGTGTCAATATGAGTGTCCCTGGGCTTCAGCGGATACTGTATCTGGCCTGATCCGTCAGGAAAGAGGATTTGGAAGACAGTCTCATTGGGGTAGAGAATTAATTTTACATCATGCTGATGCACCTGGGAAGAAAAGATGAGCTTATTATAAAAAGTGCACAGGGGCTGATTGTCCCAATTCAGAGTATGGTGTTGTCACTAGAGTGCTTGGGATCAGTTTACTCTATGAACACCCACATTACCACTCCACCCATCACTACCCCACCCATCACTTGCTGAGGATTCTGGATAGGAAAGCTCTCAGGGCCTCCTCAGTCTACTTGTCCATGTGACCAGGAGGCTGAGATGGATCACTGTGTGTACGTGTGTGTGTGCGTGAGTGTACGTGTGCATGCAGATTTTAAGCTATCATTTCAATCCTCTAATGGTTATTGGCTGTTAAAAGATTTTATTTATCAGAGAGAGAGAGAACATGAATTGGGGGAAGGGGCAGAAGGACAAATAGACTCCCTGCTGACGGGGACGCGGTACTCGATCCCAGGACCCTGAGATCATACCTGAGCCAAAGTCAGACGCTTAACCAACTGACACCCCCAGGGGCCCTGGTTATTGGTTGTTTTAGTTTTCTAGGGCTGCTGTAACAAAGTAACACCAATGGGGCCCTTTAAAACTACAGAAATTTGGGGCACTGGGGTAGCTCAGTTGGTTAGGCATCTGCCTTCTTGGGTCATGGTGCCGGGGTCCTGGGATCGGGCCCCGCGTCAGGCTCCTTGGCGAGGAGCCTGCTTCTCCCTCTCCCTCTGCCGCTACCCCTGCTTGTTCTCCCTCTCTGTCAAATAAATAAATAAAATCTTTAAAAAAAAAAAAAAACACAAATTTATTTTCTCGCAGAGGTGGAGGCCCGAAGTCTGAAATCAAGGTGTCCTCAGGGTTAGTCCTTTCTGGAGGCTCCGAGGAAGAATTTCTTCCATGCTGCTCTCCTGGGTTTTGGTGATGACCTGTGATCCTTGTTGTTCCTTGGCCTGTATATATGCATGACTGCAATGTCTACCCCCATCTTCATGTGCCGTCCTCCCTGGGTCTCTGTGTGCTCATGGCCATCTTCTTTTTTTTTTTTTTTTATTATATTATTTTAGTCACCATACAGTACATCCCTGGGTTTTGATGTAAAGTTCGATGATTCATTAGTTGCGTATAACACCCAGTGCACCATGCAATACGTGCCCTCCTTACTACCCATCACCAGCCTATCCCATTCCCCCACCCCCCTCCCCTCTGAAGCCCTCAGTTTGTTTCTCAGAGTCCATAGTCTCTCATGCTTCATTCCCCTTTCTGATTACCGCCCCCTTTCTTTATCCCTTTCTTCTCCTACCGTTCTTCCTAGTTCTTATGTTCCATAGATGAGAGAAACCATATGATAATTGTCTTTCTCTGCTTGACATATTTCACTTAGCGTTATCTCCTCCAGTGCCGTCCATGTTGCAGCAAATGTTGAGAAATCATTCTTTTTGATAGCTGAATAATATTCCATTGTATATATGGACCACAACTTCTTAATCCAGTCATCTGTTGAAGGGCATCTCGGCTTCTTCCACAATTTAGCTATTATGGACAAAGCTGCTATGAACATTGGGGTGCATATGGCCCTTCTCTTCACTACGTCTGTATCTTTGGGGTAAATACCCAGTAGTGCAATGGCTGGGTCATAGGGTAGCTCAATTTTTAACTTTTTAAGGGACCTCCACACTGTTTTCCAGAGTGGCTGTACCAACCTGCATTTCCACCAACAATGTAAGAGGGATCCCCTTTCTCCACATCCTCTCCAACAATTGTTGTTTCTTGTCATGGCCATCTTCTTGAAAGAACACCTGTCACACAGGATTAGGGGTCCACCCTGCTTTAGCATGACGTCCTCTTAACTATACCCTTAAAGACCAATTTTCCAAAGAAGGTTCTGTTCTGAGGCACCAGGGCTTAGGACTTATAACTTTGTAGGAGGATACAGTTCAACCCATAACATTGGCATTATTCAGGGTTTTTAAAATCTCTTCTTGAGTCAGTTTAAGTGAATTATATTTTTCTAGGATATTGTTCATTTTAGGTAAATTTTCAAATTTATTGTCCTAAAACTATTGTCATATGGTGTTTAAAAAAAAAGAAACCCTCTACTACCTCTGTAGTTATGACCTTGTCTTCATTCTTCTTACTATGACTATCTTCTCTCCCCACCCCACCCCGCCCTTTTTTTTTTCCTGGATAAACCCCGCCTGAAGATTTGCCTATTTTACTAGTCTTTTCAGAGAGCCAGCTTTTGGTTTGTTTATTCTACTTGTTTCCCATTGTATCAATTTTTAGTCTTATTATCATTTACATACTTCTACCTTCTGTAGGTTTTCTATATTACTCTATTTTATTTTTCTAATTCCTTGAATTGAATATCAAACTCATTGGTTTTCACCTTTCTTCTTGATCCTCCTCCTCTTTCTTAATATAAGCATTTAAAGCTATAGCATTGCTCTCAGAATACCATTTTAGGGGTTTCCCACACATAGAAATGTTTACCTTTCATTCCATTCTAAATATTTTTGAATTTCCAATATGATCTCTTCTTTGACACACAAGTTATTTGCAAGTGTGTTTTTAAATTTGCAAATGCACAAGTTGCTTTGGGTGTTGTTATGACTAATTAAAATTCACTGGGATAAGAGCATAGTCTATTGAGGGCTTCAGAGGGGAGGGGGGTGGGGGATTGGGATAGGCTGGTGATGGGTAGTAAGGAGGGCACGTATTGCATGGTGCACTGGGTGTTATACGCAACTAATGAATCATCAAACTTTACATCAAAAAATAAATTAAAAAAAAAGAGCATAGTCTATGTGATATCAGCTGTTGAATGTTTGCTGAGACTTGTTTTGTAGCCCAGTGTGTCATCAATTATTGGAGCTGTTTCACGTGTGGCTCTTTCCTTGTGAAGGACACATGTCTTGTGTTGCCATCTGGGCATGAACACCCAAGCGTCTGGATTGTCAGGATGAGCTGGTCTCCCGCTTCTCGCCCTCCGCTCCCCAGCACACCGCCCCACCTCACCCATCCCCTGCTCACAGGCTCGCTCTTCGGCTGTTTCGTTTCCTCTCTCTTTCTAGTGTTGATTATGTCCTGTACTTTCTTACACACCCTACTCTGCATTTCTGACACTTTTTATGTGTCATCTACATTTCCCGGATGTTTGCAGTAGGAAGGCTTTTCAGGTCATCTAGTGTCCCACATCACACTAAATGGGTCAGCGGTTCTCCAGCTATTATTTTTAACCATTGAAAACCCCTTTGTTCAAGAAAGCTTTCAGCAGAAGGCCCAAATCTAAGACGATCAAAGACGAAGATGCAGCCGTCTGAGGAGCTGGGACCATGGGCTCCTTAGGGCATCCTTGCAATGCCCGGGAGCCTGGGCATCTGGGTGAAAACCACTCAAGGTGACACAGGTCCGAACACTGACTCCATCCCCACACCCAGCACTGCACCGAACACTTTCTTCCACACAAGGACCCTACAAGGTAGGCATGGTCATTGGCTCCCCTGAAGATGAGGCTAAATGGCGTGCACAAAGTTGTCCAGTGAGAGGAGAGCCAGCGTCCAGCGATCTGCTGCTCGCCCACAGGCTTGTCCGGGGAACATGCTGCCTCCAACTGTTAAGCTCTCGGCTACTTCCCACGTTCAGGCTACACATCACTGCTCTTTTCTTTTTTAACCTAAAAAAGTGCTTTGTAAAGACATCAGGGGCTGGTTTGCTCCCGATGGCCTGGGAGGAGCTTCTAGTTATTGCCCGTGGGAGAGGATATTTGTATTTTAGGTCTTATTTTCTCTCATTGCCTGAAAGCCAGACTTTCTCAAGATGCTGTCTGCCTGTCAAATTCAAGGTTCATAGAATGACATTTTCCTAGTGAGGAGGACCTCACGGGCAAAGCAAAATCTCTGACCTGGAGGTGGAGCTGTCACATTTTCTCTCCCTGGGAATTATATAATAAGTGGCTTATCTAAAAGCCAACATCTCATCACCATTGGTATGGGGACAGAGCCTGAGACAAGGAGCTAACAGGTAAGAGAGGAGGCACCACGTCTCTGGCCCTTCCTTCAGTTCTGCTGCAGAGGAAGCTTTGCCTGTCAGGCAGGGCCCTGTGCTGTGGGAGACGGCTGTCCTGCAGAACTGCTGGCTGCTGGGCAGGCCAGGCTGGACTCTGCCTAAAGGCCAGCACGCACTTACAAACAGGGCTGCCTGGAATTGAATGCCCATTTGTAAAAACCAAAAACAACCTAGTGTCCCACTCCTCATGGGCCTCTTGGGCAGCCCGATGTGTGTGGTGGGTTAAGAAGGAACCCCGGCTTAGAGGTCTTGGTGAGAACCTTCCCCTTGGCTGCAGGGAGGACATTTAATATTGGTTTGGGGACAGACGTGCCACAGGAGCAAAAGTGCTGAGGCAGGACAGGCCAAGGATTATGGGAAACCTGGAGTTCATCTGCCCAGCTGGAGTAAGAAACCAAGTAAGGTTTCACTGATATATTGGAGATGGGGAAGCTGAAGGCCTCTGAGGGCTTCCAGCACCCTCACCATTGCATGTCTGGTACAGCCTAGAGAGTCCCTTGGCTCTCCCTTGATTTCTCATTCTGTGGGAGTTCTGGCTGGTCCACTGACTTCCCTTCTTCATGCAGGCCCAAGAGATGAAGGGATACTGAACTTTCCTTTCCTTCTCTGGAGGCTGAAAGAGTCATACCTTGGTTGACAGTGTTGGTTTCTGGTTCTTTCCTGCTTTTGCCTCAAGGTGAGGGCAGCCTCATCAGTTTAAGATGTTTGGTTGCTTTTCTGTTTAGTGCAAACTGTTTTCATTTTCCCCTGCGACACACAGCAGAAATCCATTTCCCAACTCTCTTGCATCTAGGGGGTGTCATGTGACTTCTTTTGGTTGATAGAACTTAAGCCTAGACCATGACTTCACTTCCTGTCCCTACAATGGGACACAAAGGACTCCAAGATGGCAGAGACCCATAATGAAAGAGCCCAGATCCCCAGGAGCCAGCCTCGAGGAGAGCTACTCAAGAGAGCCAGGAGACTCAAACCAGATGTGACATGAGCAAGAAACATATATCTGGTTATTAAGCCTCTTAGCTTTGGGAACTGTTTCAAGAGGAGGCTCTATGTCCGTGTGGCAGCCATTTAAGATTTTTTGGGTCTCACTCTCTTCAACTGTAAAGTAAAGATAGCAATACCATACTTACCCCATGAAATTGTTGGGAAGAGCTCAGCTTAAATTACATGTAGAAGTGCTTTATTACTTGCACAGTGTTACATAAATGTGAGGTTCCATTAGGCTCTTGTGGTCTCCAATTTAGTAAATAGTAATGTAGCATTTACTCAGCCGCTCAGGCCAAAATTCTTAGATTCATCCTTTCATCTTCTCTTTCTCTCACATGTATTCAGTTAAACAGAAGCCTTTTTGATTCTTCCTTCAAAAAATATCCCAAATCAGACTGCTTTCTACCACCTCTACTGCCACCGCCCTAGTTGAGATGCCCATCACCTTTCACCTGAATTGATGCCCTGGCTCTCAGCTGAACTTCCTGCCTCTATTCTTGCCCCTTAAAATCTATTCTCCGTACATAGCCAGCAAGGTTCTTCTAGAGCATAAATCAAAATGATGTTCCTCCCCTGCTCCAGATCCTTGTGACTCATATCATCCTTAGGATAAAATCTAAAGTCTTACTGTGACCCACGACGCNCTACCTGACCAGGGCAACTGAGCTCATTCCCTAGCCTTCTCTCACTTGCTCACAGCTGTCCTTGAGCTCTTTGCTCTGCCCCTCATTTCATATGTGCCTGGACTCAAAGGGTACTTCCCCACCTGCCCTAAGGGTATGAGAGCATTCTCCTCTTGGACCAATGATTTATGAGCCCCTGATGCTGCTTTATCCATGACTCCTAACAATACCTGACGTAGCACTCAACAGTTTGTTATACGTTGACTGTCTCCTCAACTTGAACGTAAGTTCCATGGGCACAGGGGCTTTTTTTGTTCACCCTTGTATCTTCACGTAGAAGAGGCCCTGGGGCATAGTTGGTTCTTACTTTATGTATTCAGAAAGCATAAAGCCTATCACATCTTCCTCATTTCCACTTCAGTGACTCTTCTTTGAGCTTCAGACCTGGTTGTTAGCTCACTCTGAATGACTCCAATATTTTGAGATGTTTTCACTTATGTATAGTATCCAAATATTATAATACACATTTTTATAAATGTACCATGTGTTTTTTTTAACAGGCCTTATTTTTTAGAGCAGATCTCAGCAAAATTGAGCAGAGAGTACGGAGATTCTGATATGTCTTTTGTCCCTACACCCATGCGCAGCCCCCGCCCCCCCACCCCAGCCACATTTTACACCCGGCACCACAGTGTCCATTAGAGTCAATGAACCTACACTGGCACATCATTATCGCCCAGAGTCCATAGGTTACATTAGGGTCCCCTCTTGGTGTTACATATTCTATGGGTTTGGAAAATGTTATAATGGCATGTGGGTCCACCATTACTGTATCATACAGAGTATTTTTACTGCCCTAAGAATCCTCCACGCTCTGCTTATTCATCCCTCCTTTATATTGTTTCTATAGTTTTGTCTTATGGTTGGAATGACTCTAGGACTTGTGTCATATAGTTGGAATCCTACAGTATGTAGACTTTTCAGATTAGCCTCCTTGACTTAGTAATATGAATTTAAGTTTCCTCCATGTCTTTCTGTGGCTTGATAGGTCATTTCCGTTTAGTGCTGAGTTGAGTATTATTCCATTGTATGGATGTACCACAGTTTATTTATCCATTCACTATGTGATTGATTTTTGATATAGATTTTTAATTTGTTAGGGGATGGAACTATATATTATATATTTCCCTTCTTCTCCTCCCAGTCCCATCCAGTTGCCTAAGTCAGGCCCTGTAGGGAGAGGAGTCTCAATGAACCCTAGGAAAAGCCCCTGTTAATCTGCCCATAACCCACACACTCAAGTGTGCCTCTCTACGTTGAGCACATTGTTCTTGATTTTATTCACGTTGTATATTAGTTCTGACAGCTCCCCGATGGTGTGTGTGTGTGTCTCATCTGAGCAAAAACCCCACACCAAGTAAAAACACCAATGCACTGCCCTACCTACCTCAGTCTTGCTCTGTACCCAGTCTGTATCTATTTCTATTTTCTTCTTATGACGAACAACACGACGGGTTTTTTTGACTTCTGTCACAGACTCCTTGACCTGTGGTGGTTGCTTCCATAACTGAAATGTGAAAGTAGACGTAGCTGCTGCTGCTGCTGTGGTTCTGGGGTTGAGTAAGTCTGGTAGAGAAGGGAAAGAGAGTTTAGACCTGTCTTAGGGCACCAAAGAGAGTGCGAGGGTTTGAGCTGTTGGCCATATTCCCCCAAGTAATGAAGGCTGCCCGGGAAGTAGAAAGAGCAAACCTTTGGAGAGAAATGTAGGCGTTGAATTTCCAGCTTTTTCATTTTCTGCATTCATTCATTCAACGTATATTTATCAAGAGCCTACAATGTGCCAGCCCGGTGCTAGATGCCAGACACCATGGTGAAGGCCACCCAGACCAGACGTGGGGATGCTGGCGGTGATATACCAGCCACATGCCAGTAACCAGTGTGGCTGCTAATTCTGTTCATTTAAAAAATAGGCAAAAGTGGGGAGTCATTAGAAAAAAACTTTAAACATGTTATTTTAACTTAAAACATAAATGTGCATCAGCATGCCATTTTAAAACATAGGGCAAGGTCTTTCTTTTGCCGGTGGCTCTGATGACGGGCTCCGTGATAGTGATAATTTTTGCTCAAAAGCACGTTCATAATTTATTATCTATAATTTTCAGTTTTGGTGGTTTCTTTTTTTTTTTTTTTTTAATTTTTATTTATTTATGTGATAGAGACAGCCAGCGAGAGAGGGAACACAAGCAGGGGGAGTGGGAGAGGAAGAAGCAGGCTCACAGCGGAGGAGCCTGATGTGGGGCTCGATCCCGCAACGCCGGGATCACGCCCTGAGCCGAAGGCAGACGCTTAACCGCTGTGCCACCCAGGCGCCCCTCAGTTTTGGTGGTTTCTAAATAGTCTGGATGCAGAATCATGGACTTAAAAAAGTTCTATCTGTTCCCCGATCTTTAATGTATGTTTTGTCCACTTCTAATTTAAATCAGTTTTTTAAAAAGCAATTTTCGTATTGATTTTTTTTTTTTTTAAGCATTCAACTTAGTTTTCACAGCAACAAGTTTCTTTTTATCAGCATTTCTGTCCATTTTGGTAACAGTTGAATTTTGGAACTCAATGAGTAGGACCGCTGGGGAGCATTCCCTGGTTCCCAGTGACGGTCCACGGGCATCAGACAGGCAGTGGGAGCAGAGGGGTCAGGGCAGCCCAGTTCCCTTGGCAACTACCTGGGTCCAAGGGGAAGTCAGTTAAGAGAACTTACTTGTCCCCCCACTGGGGTCAACACTGCTGGAGGAGGTCAACGTGGCACGTGATCACGGGTTGACCTCTGACCTAGAGCCAGGCTATCAGAGGCTCCTCATCTATTCCCCGGCCTTGGAATGCAACTTCTGCCTGCCGGCCTTCCCACAGCCAGAGCTGTTTTCAAGGACACTGCCTTGAGAGAGCCGCATGTAGCCGAGACCATCTGGACAAACATATTGGGCCTGAACCCAGCACAGGCCTCTAGGTAAACTTGCAAGATCCTGGCAGGCGGGTGTGGACATCTTGTTTCTCAGCTGCCCAAGATGAGCCTCAGAAGTAAGTTCTCTGACTTATGGAAACAGCCACCTACCAGTCTGGAAAGGCCTTTCTTGAGTCTCTCCTTGCCCTCCAGTTTCTAATTTCACCTGGAGCACTCCCAAGGTGTCCTGTAGGGGCCGGGAGAGCTCACAGGAGGGGACCTGAGCAGGCCTGGAGGCTGAGGAGCCGTCTGGGCAGGGTAGGCTTCCAATAGGTGAGGGGACTTCCCAGCATAAGCACGGCGCTGTTGAAGGCCACAGGGGGACCAGGTTAGAGGTGACTGGTGACTCCAGGGAGGCAGGCAGGGCATTCCCGTGCTCACTCATTTAGTAAAGGTCTGTGTACCTGGGGGCCCAGAACTGTCCTCGGTATCAGGAATTGCTGTAGTCCCTGCTTTCCAGTCCATGCTAAACAACAAGGTGAATGGATACAGCTGAACATGCCAAATGGCTAGGAGTGCTTTGAAGAAAAGTTAAGCAGGGTGGGAAGGGTGGAAAATGATGTGTGTGTGCACTGGCTTATAAAGGGTAGCCAAGGAAACTGTTTCTGAGAAGGTGACAGTTAAGCAGAAACCTGAATAAAGCGAGGGAGTGAGCAATAAGGGATATTGGAGCAAAGAGTGCTCTAGGCAGAGGAACAGCAAGTACAAAGGGCCTGTGGCAGGGGATGCCTGGCTCATTCCATGCAGAAAAAAAAAGCCAGTGTGTCCAGAGAGGAAAAAGTGAGGGCCTTCTAAGCCACATGAGGTAGGTGGGCATTTTCCTGAGGCAGTGGAGGGCCAATGAGGAGTTTTAAAAAGATTATCCTGGAAACAATGCAAAGGAAGGACTGAGAGAGGAGAAGAAGGGAGTCAGGGAGACTAGGGAGAGCTTCTTCCAGGGGAGAGGTGAGGTGCCTGAGGTAGAGTC
Organism: Ursus maritimus; assembly: GCF_017311325.1. Taxonomy (NCBI): domain Eukaryota; kingdom Metazoa; phylum Chordata; class Mammalia; order Carnivora; family Ursidae; genus Ursus; species Ursus maritimus. The sequence goes on along the minus strand of NW_024423344.1, from coordinate 25,637,305 downwards.
CGTGAGAATGGGGAGAGGGGGTGGAAGATGGGAAAAGGAGGATGTAGCACCATGGTACGTCTGAGGAACTAAAGAGGCCACCAAGTAACTCAGAGAGGAAGCATTTCCTCAGGAAAATGAGGAGACAGAGGTGGCAGGGCAGGGTCATTTGGAGACCTGTGTAGGAAGTTTGGAAGCGGTCTCAGTCTCCCCATGAGGACCACCTTCCTGCTCTGACAAATGATAATGATTTGTCAGAGGGCAAATGCTGACGTGAGCCCAGGCACTGTTCCCGAGTGTCCATGAGAAATTAATAGAAAGCATTTCTGAAAAGGTAAAGCTAAAAGAGGACATTTCTATGCTCATTTTGTTTCCCTGTCAGAATGCTAAAATCATGGACACTCCGGTCTGTGCTGTATATCCAGCTCTACCGTTATGAGGGTGAGGCTTTAGGCCACCTTTCTGAGCCTCGGTTTCCTTAAAATGGGATGATGCTGTCTACACAGACCTGTGGAGTTACTGAGAATAATGCCTGCATGGTGCTGGCCATCCGGGAGAGGGTCCATATATCTGTGGCCTTCATGCAGGGAGTTTTGAATTTTGACGGCTCATGGTTCAGGCTGTGTAGTGTCCTCCCACCTCTTTTTCCAGACGAGATGGTTCTGAACAGGAAAGACTACATGATTTGAGAGGCCCCGTGCAAAAGGAAAATGCAGGGGTCCTTGTTCTAAAATTATTAAGAATTTCAAGACAGTGACAGCAGCAGGGCATTAAACCAAGCACAGGGCCTCTCTAAGTATGGAGCCCCGTGTGACTGATCCTAGGTCCCACACCCATGCATCCAGCCTGGGCTCAGAAACTGGAGTGTGCAGAGACATGGGTCTGTGTGCCTAGAATGGGGAATGGTCTGCATACTGGAAGTAAATGAGTTTGTATCTCAGAAGGGGCTGGGAGAGTTCTCTGGGACTGGTTGCAACCAGAACATGGAAGGGTTGCCTTTTATCCATTTAAAGTGTTGCTTTTTTTGTATAAAAAGCTCAAACCTTCTAGGCTTCTGTTGTCCAGAGGAGCAGGGAGTGGGCAGGGGTGGTGGTGAGGCACTATGGAAATCCGGCCATATCAAATCTCATTTTCCAATTGGAAGTCCTACCCTGGCCATGTGACAGCAGAGTATCCTGGTAGGCCTTAATTTCCCAAAAATCATGCATGCCTACATCCATCAAACAAAACAAAACAAAACAAAACACTTAATGAGTGCCTACTGTGTGCTTTGCTGGAGGTGCCAAGGGATGAGAGACACAGGTGTCTACAGACCAGAGGAATCAGAACTGTGAGCAGTAGACAAGTATAACATCATAAGTGGAATAGAGGTTTGTTGTGTTTTGGCAGCTGAGCATCTGAACCCCCCTTTTTGGGGGGCACCCCACTGTGTGAGTCTTGGTGGAGGGCAGGTCCTTCCCACTATGGAAACTGAAGGTAGCCATTCCTTCTTCTCCTTGCCTCCTAACTCCTGTAAGGACACGGTCCCTAGTCTTAGAAGGACCCTACTTTTTCTCCTCCAGACACTGGCCTTTTGTAGTTCACTGAACATGCCAAGGGAATGAGCCGCAGGTTTGGCCTGAGAGGTCTTGGGCAGAATGTGGCTTGTGCCCACACAATGGCTGGATGATCTCAGGTAAGTCTCCTTGCCTCCCTGAGCCTTAGGGAGCCTTTATTCTGCTTCATGTGGTTCGGAAGATTTGTTTGAATCAGATAGAGTATGTGAGAGTACCTAGTCCACAGCAGTTACTCCCAAAGAGTTAGGGGCATAAATCGGGGAACTGGAACGCGGTCTTGGGAAGGAGTCTGGGGCTCAGAGAGAAAAAGCCCCGGGACTGGTTAGCTCTGTCACTATGTCTGCCATGGCTATTCTAGCCATTTCTATCGTAGTTGGATTTAGTCTTCTGAAAGATATGTGGTGGCTTTGAGTTTCTGAATGAATAGTCTCATGGCTTAGGCTCTTGGCCCAAGTTTTCCACAATTAGACATAAAAACACTGGCAACCTCCATGATTGGCAAACCTTAACAGCTGGACCTCAGATGCTTTCAGTATCTGGTAAAGGGGCTAATTCTTCCCCAAACTTTGTGTTAATCTAGGTAGCCCCTCAAATCTAGGTTAGATCCCTTCCTATGGGGCTCTATAGCCTCCTCTTCCCACCATAGCACTTAACACTTGCATGTGCGAATACCCCTGCTTTCTTATCTTTCCTCATCCATGCCTCCCAAAAAAGATAAGGCTGCCCCAGACTGTGTCCATCTTGCTTGATGTTTTATCCCTGGCAGCTAGGACCTTGCTAACCCAGCAGGTGCGCAAGCTAGGCAAGGAGCATTTCTGCCTCCTTTAGGGTACATGGCAGAAGGTGAGAGGCAGCCAGATGCCCACAGGAGAGCTGATCACAGGATGGAAAATGGGAGAATGGTTCTTACGTTCACGTTTCTTCATAATCCAGAGGATTGTTGCCTTGTATTTTTCAAAATTTTTCTTCAACCTAAAAGGAATGTGAATTACCTTTAAAAGCTGGGGCTAAATTCATGTGTACATGTCATGCTACACAGTGTAGACAGTGCTGGAGCCTGCTGGGTGTTTCTCGTAGTTGAAAAATCAGGTCCATGGCCCTGCTTTCAGAGGACTCTGTTTTCTTCCAGTCAGTACTCAGGAATAAAGGGACAGCACATGGTTTTGACTCAGTGCTTGCCTCCTGGACTCTAAGCTGACCCAAACCCTTTAAAATGAATTCAACAAGAGTCATCTCAGAAGCTAGGACAGGGCTGGGAGGTCCAAATGCAAGGCTGGCTCTATGAGTTAAGCTCGCACACCTTGATCTTTCAATGGCTTGTGCATATCCCAGTGAAGGTTACATTTGAGAATAGCTGGGAGGAACAGCACTGGACAGTCACTCGAGACCACTTTGCATGTAGTGGAAACATTTCAAATTATCTTATTCAAAAGGACTTATCATGAAAGCCACACTAAGGTACAGCTCTTCAAAATGATCAAGCCCTTACCCCCCTTGCATGTCAATATACAGAGCAAGTCATCTTGGGACTTCAATGGCTTGGGCTGTTTTACTTCCAAATAAGGGTGGTCTCCACGGTTCTTCCTGGTTCTCAGATCACAGCTCCTTTGAAAGGGAATGTGCTGGAAAAGAGTGAGCTTCCCAGGCTTAATTGGATCTGAGAAGAAGGCCTTTGAGAGGACACATTTTAAGTTCTTAGTTCGGATTCCTTGAGGAGAGCGGAATAAGTTAACCCCAAGTGACCCCAGGAAGCAAATACCTTTTGCTGGGAAGGGCTGAGCTGTTTTCCCTGGCAGGGAGCAGGTTTACTGTTTGTACTTTAGAAGCAATGGTGAAACTTGAGAACAAGCTCTTCATGGCCCATTTGTATCAAATGTTCTTTGTTTTATGCATGAGCACTTTGAATGGAATTAAAGCAGTTACCTAGCCTGCCATCATCTTTGAACAAATAAGGACCGAATTGGCAGTGGGTCTCTGGCTCCCGAACTCTACTGAGCCCAAAAGAGAAGTCTTCTTGGTTTTAGTGAAAGCTTCAACTCATTAAGGAGGTTGTGCAGGGCGCCCTGTGCCCCCACAGCCTGTTCCTTGGTGCCACTGCCAGAGTCTACAATAGACATATAGGAAGCCCGAATGTGCACCTTGCTTGCTAAGGTTTCTGGTAGTTGGATACATGAAAATCCAGGTTTCTACATGCTACAGACTGGATGTACGAACAGAGTTCGGGAGCATTCTGTGACCTGGGACTGCAACAACTAGAAAGACATGGTGCCAGCGAGTCTGCAATAACTTTATTGTTCTCCACTCCAAATGGGGATTCTGGCCATGACTCCCAGGTCAGTGCCGCTCATGGCTTTTCCCACTCCAGGGAGCATGGAAGAGCATTAGCTAACCTATGATGAAGCTAGGGAATTTCTTGGCAGATGCCCAGGAGCTTCATCTCCAATTGTCCCCTCTCTTACAAGTCCAGGGCTCTGAGCCTTGCTCCCCAGACTTCTGTATAAGTTCGTGGTCCCTCCAAGACTTTTCCTGGCCTAGATTTCCAACCCCTGTCACTGTCAGCCTTTGATACTGTCCCGAACCTCCCATGCTTGTAGATTTCCTTGCTTTTGACTTTTGGCAGCCAGATCGTTCTCTTCATCTGCCCGCTGCGCTTGCCCTTGCTCTTGCACCTGCTCTTTGACTCAGGGGACCCGCCTGCCCTGGCCTTGCTCTTTTCTCTGTGGTGGCCCAATTTAGACTTTCCCTGCTGCTACTCCTGGCCTGCCTGAACCCACTGACCAACAGCTTTTGATCTCTCCAGTCACTTACAGAATTCCTAGTTTCCTTCTGGTTTCGCTCTCCAGAATTCCGGTCACGGGGACGTCAATATCTTCTTCCTGTTCCTTGCGAGCAGCCATTTCACTGAGCATCGTCCTAAACACTGTCTGATAGGAGCTGCTGAGAAGCTGCAAAAGGAACAGAATGAAACACCCGGAAAAGAGGAATTAACGGCTTACCAACAAAGCATTTTTCCGACTCCCATAGGTGCCAGGTGAGATTTCAGCATGCTATTAGAAAAACACCAACAGTGGGAACAGTAGGGTGGCTAGCAAGATTTATTTTAAAGAATATTTCCATCATCCTCATACTCCTCACTCCCCAGTTCGCTCAAGGTTTGCTTGTTGGGTTTTTTTTAACAGCAGCATGCCAAGGAATCTTTTCAGAGCATAAAACTACCCTTTTTCCAAATGTGGAGATGGCTATAGAGCATAAAAACGCTTCCATGATTTAAGAATGTAACAGGCTTTCTGAGTTGCAGGAAAGGCCTGGCAGAAATGGTTGCTTATTTACTGGTTGCATCCTGGTGAAGGATGGCAGTCTTCAGGAAGGCGGGGTAGCACCTAGCATGTTATAGAAGTGGACAATTCTGTGTTTAGAGATTCTTCCAAAGGAATGACGTTGCAAGCTGCCTTTTGATTTTGTAAATTGGAGCATTCTATCCCAACTCTGTGATGCTAATAACCACGACTGGCTCATAGGTGGGTCCTCACAGGAGTTTCTTTTCTGGATCCCTTTTGACAGAAGGTAAAATTTGGCTTGCTGTTGAAGAAAACCATGGCACTTTCCTGTTGCCCTGCTCACCTACAGGTTGAGGCTGTGATTGTGGTGGTTCAACACCTGATCATGTATAGCGTGCCATTACCTTATTAGCCTCCTGTAGTAAGTGGAAGGCCGACATACCCAAAGTGGCGTGTGGACTGGGACAAATATAAGAATGTAGCATGTGGTTGGCCAGGTTTTCTAGGTTGGGGGACAAGCTGGGGTGTGTCTGGTCTGGCTTGCCCAGTTCCGGGCCTCTGCATGCTCCTCTCCCATGGCAGGTGTTAATTAAAGGAGCAGGCTATTACATGGAGGTGGCTCTAATATGGCGGGGCCTAGGTGAGCAAACCGAAATCTAAGCCCATAGGTCGCTCAGCGTTATGAATCAAAACCTAAGGACAACCAATCACAAGCAGCCAATTAGGTGTTAAGCGATGGCCAGTCAAAAATGTCTCCTCTGCTTCTGCCTCTTCTTTATAAAAGCCTCTCCCTAGCTCCTGCCAGTGGAGTGCTCCTAACCACTTCTGGTTTGGTGCTGCACAATTCCAATCAATATATGCTCAGATAAACTCTTAAACGTTTTATACGCCTCAGTTTATCTTTAAATACTGGAGTCAGTGCTTCTGAGAAGGATGAGGTTAAGGCCTGTGGTGCTTCTTAATTCCTTATCATTGACAATTCTTCTCTTGGGATGGAGAGACTTCCTATTTGCCTAGGCCAGTGATCTCTCACCATCCCCTTTGGATTCTAAGTTTTGTTCACCAGAAAACATGGTGCCCACTGTGGTCCACCAGACAACAGACCCATTGGATGGGCCTCGTTGACGTTCTCATCCCATCTAGGCTGTGCCACCCATTCGATTTAGCCAGCATATGTGATGTCTTAGAGGTTTGCCCTATCTGCTTTCCCCGCCTGTAGAGTAGAACTATCCTTCTCACCATGGTAGGTGTATCGAGTACCCCAGTGATGAGTTCTCCATGCCCAGAGACTTCTGGGTGAATCTCTCATTCTTAAAATCAAAAGCATTTGCACAGCAAGGTTTGTGATGCATGGGCATGTCACAGAAATAAAACAAGCATATATAGTGAACTAAAAAGAATGAAGGAATTGAATTGTCAGAATAAACAGAGTATAGGTTGATAACACCTATCCAAATAGAAGGACTTCAGCTCCTTCTCTTTAGTTTGTATCTTGGTCGTTTCCGGGATTCCTCCAAAAGGGACCTCAAAAGTCCACATAAACAAGTCTTTCAGCTGCAGGTACCACGCAGCACTTACTCTGTTCTTTCTGTCCTTCTCTGGCCCCACTTGTCCACATCTGCCACCTACGATGTTGCCCACAGTACTGCTTTCCAAGCTGAACAGCTGCCTGTCATGAGAATGCCAGCATCTGGGCAGGGGGCAGTGTGGCCCACCTGTCACACGGAGCCCTCCCGGTGTGCTGCGCATAAGCACATGGGTGATGTCTCCCCTCTGCCTGTGACAGCAGCTCTGGCCGCCCGGCACAGCGAACCTTGGCTGACAGACATGCTGGAGAGTTCTGAATAATTTAAGTTTCTAATTAAAACAATTCCTTGGGATTTCAGCTCTTGCTGAAAAATCTTTCTAAAATGCCTGAGCTTACTTTCCTGTCTTAGTAAATCCAATGAGGTGAATTTGAGTTCCAGAAATTGTTTTTTCTCCCTTTAATGTGGTTTTTCAGTATTTGAAAAGCAATTCTTATTAATATAATGTATACAGAACCAAGTGTGGACAGCAAGAAATGTAGGGCTAAATACGAACTGAGACCAGAAAATTTCCCAATTAAATACTACTACTACTACTACTACTACTACTACTACTACTACTACTACAACCAAATGCCTGTCTTTTTTTTTTTTTTAACTTTCTCTATTGTAAATTTAGAAAAATATATCTGTTTCATTTTGAGTTCCAGGGACACAAGATTTCACTCTCGTGCTTGTAGTTAGTACCTAGGATCCTGAGAAAGTTTCTTAGCTGTAATGGAAAAGATGCATACTAATGTTTCCAACCGGAATCAACATGCATTGTAAGTATTAGAAGTAAGTTGACACAGAAAGTTAGAGCTACCAGGCTGTACCAGTAGGTAAAATATTCATGCAGGAAAGACAGCGTAGCATACAATGGATGTAAGGCTTATTCAACTATTATGACTTCCCATCTCCTCTCTGGTTATGGGCTCCAGCCGGGGAAAGGATGTCCTTTGACGCTCGGGGCTGGTTCTGCCCTCCTCTGCGGGTGGTGGCAACAGGACCACAGATCAGGGGAGGGTCAGCTGCTGCTAGTCACCGTGGTGTCTGCTTGCGTGGCAGAGGCTGCTGTCTACAGTGTCTGTCTTGCCAGGCTGCCCCATTCCTGGCTTTTTGGTTAGAGATAGCAGGCGTTTCTTGGGGCTTTTGTCATCTGTGCTTCTTGGGGTTTCTGAGTTGCTGTCTTTCATGACTTCATCACCAGGGATAGATGAAGCAAAACAAAAACTCAGGGAACTCACTCCCACGTCATTCCTTGGGTCCTGAGGTTACTAGCCAGTCTGACTTCTGCCCACATTTCAGGAGCTTCTGTTTGTTTTATAGATAATGTCTAGGGTTTTAAGCTGTGCTAAGTGGGAAAAGTACTGCCACTCTATCTTTCTGGAATTGAACTTCATTTTTATTGAGGGTTTCTACAAAGACTGATTTGCTTTGACATCTAGATAAATTAAATGTTTTGTTTTGTGCTTTGCCGCCTTCAAACGTGATCTGGAGGGTGTTTATATTACCAGCAGGGCTCTGAAAGTAGGGCTGTGAAATGCTACATCTCGTTTTCTTCTGACCCACTTTGATGTAATATGTGTCATTTAAACTTACTTCTGTTTTAAGAAAAGCTCCCTTGGGCTGTACTAACACTGGAGCGAAGCTAGGAATCCCTGCGCTCTAGAGGTGGTTCCCGGCTGGCCTTGGGCCAACCCCACTCCAACATTTGGAGGAAGGTGGTCTTGAGTTTTTTACTTACCTTGTCATCTATGCCCTCAGCTTCCAATGAGTCAGTGGGCTCATTTATTAAATCGTTCCAAAAACTCTCTTTTGTAACAAAATCCAAGACTTTTGATTTTGGAAGTCACAGCAGAAGGAAAGGCATTTGGAAAAAGAACCACAACAAGAAACAGAAAAACAAAACCAAAAGGAAACAGAGTTATGGCATTTATCCTTGCCTGTTTAAATAAAAATGCATGCATCATTGTTAAGACTTGAAGTAAATTCACCAAATTACCCAAAATTCAACTTGGGGATATTAATAAAATAGGAATAAAAGGGTCAGTTTCAGTGGCTGACTTTAGAAAGTGTGTGTTCCTGATGGATGGCAAAGGTTCACCTGACAAAGTGACATTTGAGTGAGCCCCGAATGAAACAAAGCAATGAGCAAGCAGGCAGATAGCTGGGAAAGAACATTCCTGGCAGGAGGCTAGGAGGTGCAAAGGCCCAGCAGTGACAGTGGGTGGGAGTGTGGTTGACATAACTGACAAACTGTAAGAGGCACAGTATGCCTGGAGAGGAGTGAGTGTGGAGGGTAGCAGGAGTGGAAATGGGGTGGGGTACAGGGCCAGCTCACAGAGGACCTTGTAGGCTGTGGGAAGGATTTTCGATTTATTATGGGAAAGATCTATTCTGAGTGTGATTTTCTCTTGGAAATGTTGAGAAATATTCCTATCTCTTTGCCAGTTTTGTAAAAAATTGCCAATTTCTACACTTGCATATGGTTCATAATTGCAAATTAAAGCCTATGAGATGTATTCTCAAGCCAGTGAGCTCATGAAAAGTCCTCCAGAGAGCAAATGCTTTTGTTCTCAAGGTCAGCTACAGCCTAGTGACTCTGGGCCAGGAGAGGGGCTTAGAGCCTCCAGTGTTGACGGGGTGCAAATTGAATCAAGGAATTGATAATTACAACTTGGGCCCCATCTCCTGCTCCCCGGAAGGTGTGGCTCTTGAGGCTGGAGCTCAAAGGACTGGCTCTCATATGGTAATTGGGGCCCTGGGGAAATTTGAGCTTCAGGATGACAGCAACCCCTTCCAGCTGGCCCATCCAGGGAGCCCTGAAAATCCACCATGTTGGTGTAGGACTGACTTATTCTGTCTGATTTTGTGTCTCTATGACACCTATGGAGATAGAGAAGAGACATTCTTTGTGATCTCTGTACACATTAACTTTGTACTTCTTCCCCATTTTGGCTCAGTAATAAAAACTCTGGTGGGATAGAGAACACCACTCAGCCGGATCTGCCTTTACCGACACGGGGCTCAGGGGCCTTTCTGCCTGCTGACCCCCTATGCCAGCTTCGGTTCGTTTCTGACAGAAACCTGACACATCTGTGATAGATCCTGTGCTGGGAGAACCCTCTCAGCAATTCGTTCTGTTAGCTCTCCCGTGCACACTGGGGTACTCAGAACTGGCAAGGCACTGGGGCCCTTTCAGCTCGATTCCAAATACACTGTGTGTCCCTAGACGGCTGGCCATGGAAACAGCTGAGAAAAGTTTGAAAAGATGTTTAGGAAAACCTGACAAGAATCCATGGGAGTTCTAACATGCTCTGAGGAGGGAGCTCCTTTTGGCTGTCACTGGGGAAGGGAGGTGAAAGAACTGGGAAAACGGGTCCAGGCAGACGGAGGGGCAGCACCCCCCATGTGAGATTCTTTGAGTAAGTGCCTCCCCTAGATTGAGAACAAGAGTCTGGCTCTGGCCCTAATAGCTCAGCAAATCCCCATCATTTGTGACTGCCCTGTTTTAATAGGCTTTATGGAATAATACATAGTTAATTGGAGGGAACCCAAGCTAGGTGTTTATCGAGGGAAGAAGGTGACCCGGCAGTCCTGAATATTGAATAGCACTGTTCAGAAGTGTTCGATTCAACGTAATAATTAACCTTATTAACATCAATGGGCACTGTCTACTTGTCAAGACAAGCATAGTAAACATGCAGTAACAGCCATAGCTGGGACGGAAAGAGAAGGAAAAGCTTTCTGCCTAATTAACTTTTCCTTTGGGGACTTCCTTCACCCTCTACCTTTGTTCTTGTGAGATCATTATCTTCCCCTGAAGTGGCTAAGCCCAAAGGTTGGTGCGGATGGGGGAGTGGCAGGCCCTTGAGTGGTGTCACCCAGCTCCTTGGCACTCTGGGCCCCCCATCTGCGTAATGGGAACAGTAAGACTCGTCTTCGGGGTGGCGCACCAGAATGCCACCTTAGGTAAGTGCCAGGCATACAGGACTCCCTCAGGTAGGGTGTGTCTTCTCTGGATCTGATCAAGAACAAATCTTAATTTTTCTCCATCCAATCAGTGCCTCTCTTCTCTTCTAATGGTTTTTCCTAACAGAACCATAGTTCCCGAATTTGGGAGAGATGTTTGAGCTGTGTGTCTCTGCCCTGCAGGACAGATCCCCCACATTGTAGATGAGGAAAGGGAGGGGAGAAGCAGTGAAAGCCTAGCCCCGGGACAAGCTCTGAAGAATGGGGAAGCCAGCTCCGTTAACAAATAGACACACAGAGGAGACCTTCATGTTTTCACCTCCTCGACCTTTCCTGTAGTAAATTCCTTTTTAGCCTCCACAGGTGGGTGGAGGGATTGGCTGGTCTGGTGATTTTTATGGGCACAAATCTATAAGCTGTCCTCAGACCTTGCTGCTGGAAGTGTGGTTCGTGGATCACCAGGAGTAGGCGCTGCTGGGAGCTTGTGAGAAATGCAGACCTACTGAATCAGAATCTGCATTTTAACAAGATCCCCAGGTGATCATTCTTTTTTTTTTTTTTTAAGATTTTAATTATTTGACACAGAGAGAGCGAGAGCAAGCAGAGGGAGCTGCAGGCAGAGGGAGAGGCAGGCGGGGACCAATGTGGGACTCGATCTTAGGACACTGGGATCATGACCTGAGCTGAAGGCAGACACTTAACCGACTGAGCCACCCAGGCATCCCCCCAGGTGATCATTCTGTACATTAAAGTTTAAGCAGCATGGTTCTAAACTCTCCCGGGGAATGGAATAAAATGAAGAAAATTCTATTGATCAGTACCCTTCTGGAGGTGGTGGGGCGGTGGGCGGGACGCATTGTCTAGAACTTGTGAGTTCATTGATAAGCCACCTGTGTAAGACTTGATCCTCCCCTCAGTCCCCACCATGCTGAAAGACAAGAGATTGTAGTCCCTAAATTGTTTTTTAATAGGATGGGCCTGGTTAACTGTGGGGCTTTTGTTTTATGGAATGATAGGTGTCAGCTGGGATTTTGCCACCATAAGGATTCTCTCCTGTCCTTTCTCTTCATAGGATTCAACTAACCCCTCCTTAATAAAGAATTAAAAGTCTTTAAAGTACCATTTATAGGAGCTCAAATTTATTCCCTACCAAGGTGCTGTTGGATAAGTCTATTTGGAGTGGCCCATGCATCCCAGTCAAGCCCTGCTGCCTAGACCTCAGGTAGCCCAGCAACTGACTGGACCCTCTTTAAATGTGGGGGGTCCCAGAACAGAGCTCTTGAGTATAGAGATGGACTTCTGTCCCATGTCATTCTGTCTCGCTCCAGAGACCCTCTCCCTATTTCTTATTCTATCCCTCTTCTTCAGGAAAGGACATCGAAGCCCATCCGAAGTCGGGGGCTATGTGCCCAGGATGTCCCTAATTCCGCCCTAGGACTTGGTGCAAGCTGGACCAGCAAGGGGCTCACCCTCCTGGGGCACTATCCCCAGCCCAGGACACTCTGCAGGGAACAGGGATCTTTGGGTATATTATTTTGGGTGCTTACCATTTTCTTCCCTGTAAGACACATCAGGGATAACATATACCGAAAGAGAATTAAGAACAATATTCAATAGGATGTGGTATGGTAATTTTCTTCCCTGTAAGACACATCAGGGATAACATATACCGAAAGAGAATTAAGAACAATATTCAATAGGATGTGGTATGGTGAACTTATGTGGATCTTTTTTTTTTTTTTTTAAGATTTTATTATTTATTTATTTGTCAAAGAGAAAGAGCATAAGCAGGGGGAGCAGCAGGCAGCAGGAAAAGCAGGCTCCCCGCTGAGCAGGGAGCCCAATGTGGGACTCAATCCCAGGATCCTGGGATCATAACCTGAGCCGAAGGCAGACGCTTAACTGACTGAGCCACCTAGGCGTCACTTATCTGGACCTTTTGGTCCCTGAGGGAATAAATTTATTTATTTATTTATTTATTTTTTAATTTTTTAATTTTTATTTTTTTTAATGATTTTTTATTATATTATGTTAGTCACCATACAGTACCCCGAGGGAATCAATTTAAAAAGCACCTCCTAAATAGCTGGGGGAGACAGGGTGGAGATCATGTGTTTTGGGATAAGTAGCTTCCATAATCTTCAGCAGTTTGAGGCCTTTTGCTTATACTCAACAAATAATGATTTCCCTCCCTTTGCTCATATTTCATCTTGCACATATTTCATCAGAATTTAAGTTCTGAGTACAACATAGTGATTCAACAACTCTGTATGTTCTGCTCTGCTCACCACAAGCATGGCTACCATCTGTCAGAGGGTGTGATGGTTTTGTCCATCTTCTATCCTGCCCAGTATGCAGTAGGTGTACAATAAATGTCGGCAGGTATACAGTAAGTGTCATGGAATAAACTGAGTATGGGTAACCTATTATCTTTCCTTCTAATACCAGTGGTAAATACTGTTTCCTCCCTCTTCAAAATTAAATTTTAATTCAAATTTGAAAGCACTTGTACCCTTTGGCTCAGTTTCTTCCCTGAGCCCTAAGCCTTGCATTAAGCCCTGGAAATAACACCTTAGCCACAGGCCTTAATTAAGATTGCTTTAGTCTAAAATGGCCAAAAGAGGTCTCTCTTTGGCTGGGGGCAGGCTAATTCTGTTTTTCTTACCTTCTAGTGGATGGATCTGTAACTTCCACAAGTCATTTAAAATCATCATAAAATTATAAAATTTAAATACCTTCTGAATCCGACTTTAAAGAGGATAGCGTGGTCATTGACGTTTCTTGTCCTGTTTTCATTTTTGGTTTTGCAGGTGCTGTTAGAAGACAGAAGACAGAAGAAGGTGGCCATTTAGCAATTTTAACCTCACACTTTCCGAGGGGTTCATATCAGACATTTAGGTCCTGAGGTTCTTCCTTGGTGCCCAAGGCTGATCCATAGAGGAGAGGAGCAGCTTGGAGGGCACTGCTGACATATATTGGGTATGCCCCTTCCTCTCCTCCTCTTTAGTTTTGCTAACTTAATCCAGGATGGCAGTAGAGCAATGGTTGGGAGATGTAGTCCCTCTGTGGCCTTCTCCTCTAGTCACCATGGGCCAGTTGGGCTCCTCAAGATAGACAGAATGGCTGGGTTTGGGGGGGAGATTTTAGAGCTCCAAGTGGCTCCAAGGCCATGTGGAGATGTTAATGGGGTGTGCCCACCACTACAGGAAGCGGGCATCTCTACTCTTCTATTGCTCACTGAGAAGAGTTCAGTGGTTGCTGGCTGGGAAACCGGGGGGCTATGTAGCACAAATCCGCTAAGATATACAATGGGAGGCTACTGTATTTTTTGAGAACTTTTGTAAGTTCTTGGCTACCATTATTTTATGTCTTCTGGAATTTTCTAGTCCCTATTCCTTTTTGCGCCTCCCCCCACCTCTCCCTCTTCCTATCCCTCAATGCATGCGTGCACACACAACCGATGTATACGAGTCTTCAGGGCAGAAAGTGGCAGACCAGTGGTGAAAAAGCAGAGGCAAACTGCTCCATCCATTCCTGGGGGTGGCAGGATTCGAGCCTGGCCTGAGGTGCCCGGATGAGAAGCCTCCCGCACAGGAGCCGTGTCAGGGCCTGCTAGTTCTTCAGCTGAGACGGAGCCCTGTGCAGACAAGCAGCTCTCCAGCTTTTAAGAAAACTCACCCCACTGTGGCATAGCTCTGAGTGGTAGAAACCATTTCTTTTTCTTAACATATTTCCCCGCAGGGCACACGCAGGGAGTCCGGTCTCATCTTTGTGTGTGGCAGATTGCCAGATATTTGAAGGCAACCCTATCTCAGAGCCACGGGTCCTCCAGGCTTACCATTGCCCTTCGCTTCAACAGTGTATGACGTAATCCCCTGGTCCGCCTCATGCCACTCTCTCCTCCGAGTCCACTTCAAACCTCCTGGAGTGTGGCAGCCCCCACACTGAGCAGGTGTCCCAGGCTGGCCCTCCAATGCAGGCCAGCTCATGACTGATTTTCCTTTATGTAACCTTTTAATTGTATTTGTTTACATTAGCTTTTCTGTCACTCACCTCAGTCATAACCACTGACTTACTGAACTTGTGGATGAGTAAAGTATCTACAACAAACAAGGCTTCCCCACCCTGTACTTTTCTATCCTATTATTTTTGTGGGCCTAAGAGCGGGATCTTATATAAATTGGCATTATATTTTATCTAGCTAGTTCCCGTTCGATGTTTCTGCCTGTCAAGATCTTTTAGAATCTGATTACGTTATTTCCATCAACCAACAGCTTCAGGTCATCGGCAAATATAAATATTCCTCCCACATCTGTGTCCAGGTCTATGATAAAATGTTGTGCCAGTCAGAGCCCTGTGGCTCCCCGCCTGGAAACAGGGTTGCCTCTGATCTTTAAGCAGTACCTTTGGGTGGTTATTCAACAGTTACCATTCTATCATCTTCCATGAGCATGTGATATTTCTCTATCTTGCCCAAAGGAGCATCAGGAAGGCTTTGAAAATGAAACCCATTGTGGAATTTGGGCCTACTGGGTTATCACTATTCCTTTTCTACTAACTTTGCCAAAGAAGTGACCTAAGATCCAGTATTACTTGATTTGTTCTTGTTGATCTTACGCTGGTTTCTTGTGGTCATTCTGCTCTCAATATTTGCCCCGATTGGTCACAGACTCACTTCCCAATTCCTCAGAAACCATAAACGTGATTAAGCTATTCTCGCTCTACAGACTCTCTGGTGGGTATTTTATTCAGGTCAGGACACAGCAGTTACCATTCCCTTCTGATCTCTTCACCAGTCTTTGGTTTCTGCTATTTCTTGCCTAATTTTGTTGCACCCATTTCAGTCCGGAGATCATTTTCCTTCACAGTGAAGTCAAAATTAAATAGCAATTGAAGAACCTGACTGTCTCTGAATCATTCCTCTGCATTGCACTAAACAGTGGCCCCGACTACCTTGATCTTCTTTTTGCCCCAATCGTATTTTAAAAGGGCCCCTTCTTTTGTGGCTTCTTGCATGATGATGATGGTGATGATGATGATGGTGATGGTGATGACAAGGATGATCTTTTGGTAAGAATAAGTTTATCCTGGGCTTCAGCTCTGCTGGCACTATTCCTGTTTTTTGTTTTTTTCTAAAGGATTGATTGATTGATTGATTGCGCTTGAGCAGGGGGAGGGGCAGAGGGAGAGAGAGAATCCCAAGCAGACTCCCGGCTGTGGAGTCTGCTGTGGGGCTGGATCTTGTGACCCCAAGATCACGACCTGAGCCAAAATCAAGAGTCCGATGCTTAACTTACTGAGGCCCCCCAGGCGCCCCTCTCCTGGTACTATTCTTAAGGTTTGAGCCATTTTCCTACCTTTATCATAGGTAACTTTGTCATTTTTTTTTTTTTTTTACCTCTGAGTGTGATCTTTCAAAATCCGAGTCCATGGCAGGAAACTGCAGGGATGCTAGTTTGCACTTTTGGGAGTTCTCCAATACTCTTCTCCATCTGGCCAGGTGGCTCGAAGCAAACTGGCCGACAGCTCTTCCTCTGTTTGTCCTCACCCACATTTCTAGATGTATAATGTCTCTTTGTGTACATATTTCTATACGCAGCCCCCTTCCTACCCAGACTGTTTCTTGGAAGTAGGACACACCCTCTCCTCACCATGTCTGATCTCGAGTCAGATGAGGATTCAACAACAATTTTGCAAGTATTGAATAAATATTTATAGGTGCTTACTATGTGCCAGGCCATGCGTCTTGAGGGTTTTTACAATCATGGGTAGAACGCTCTGTGTTAGAGCTTTGCAGTTCTTTATGACCCTGCTCTGTGCCTGGATAGGTAGACACCTGAGGCCATAAATAGTCTTTCTGGTCCTCCTTCAGAACACTTCCTTACACAGGTCACAAGGCATTTCTGGTGCCTTTAGTATTCCTTCTGTATCAGACCTGTCACTCTCTGTAGTAATAAGTTTCAAGGATTTATTTGGGTGTTTTCCCTCTAGATTCAGTTCAAAGTCTTATTTGTTGAGAAGGACCCTGCCATGTAAAATGCTGTTTCTGGCCCCCTGGGGTTGAACAATTCCATAATTTACAAATGCTTTAAAAATAGGAACTTAGGACCCATGAAAATCCTCCTACATTTGAGGTTCTCTGGTTCTCCGATGTTCCTGTGCCTAGGTGTCCTCTGGGGATCTTGTTAAGAATGCAGACAGGGGGGGCACAGACAGGGATCCTGGTGAGGCTGGAAATCTGCATCCTTCCAGGCAACCAAGACAGGGATGCACAGTGGTATCTATGCCTGCTCTCTTCTTTGCTGTTCCCGCTGGCCCTCAACCCTCAGAGCCAGCATTTTGGATTGCTTTTGCCTTGATTGTCTGTTTCTCCAACAAGTGGATTGGTGGCTTCTGCCCTGGGCTGAAAGCAGATTCTTTTTCACATCTGCCATGCTTGGGAATCCTCAGGGTTCTGTACTCCAGCTGCAGAAGGACTGGCTTTCCTCCATGGCCCGAGCCCCATCCTCACCCCCAACACATCACTTTCCCTGTGTCACCTTTCTCTTGCCTCTGCATGTGGTTTTGAGCCCTTCTACCTTCCTGAAGCTCCATCCTTCCTGGGTTTTTCCTGCACCCTATCACTCTCTCTTACAACTCTTTAACCCTCAGATGGAAGTATCTTTGTCATCTATTTGCCCTATTCTGTTGCCCAGACACAATCATGGGTATATTATAGGCAAGGTTTATCGGATTATTACCAATGCTCTCCAAAGGACAGATTGCAAACCAAAGGCAGAAGGGGAAAGAATTTTAGAGAATTGCTTGTTTTTCCTTGTGGTTCAATCTCTTCTCTACCCACCATCCCCTCACATAACTGCAGGAACACTGATTGTGGCTGAGAGGCTCCAACACAGAGCACACTGTTGGTCCAGGCCACCCCCGTCGCAATATTTGATCAGTAGGCATTCACGGTGGGTGGCTAGACTTTTACTAAGCACTAAACATATGTCGGCTGTAAGGAACTCAGTCCTAGAAGGACACTTAGCTGCAAAACACGGCCCTACAGACCAAATATGCAGAGCGCTTAAAACCCAAATTAGACGCAGACATGACTAGTTCTGTAAATGAAGCTTAGAACCAAAAGGATCGTGAATGAACAGGTCAAATGAAATCATGACCCCAGGAGGCTCCCTCTCTGGAGGTGGGTCCCCAGTGGGATGAACGGGCTCTGGTGCCCCCCTTCCCTCACTCCAGCCGTCTTCTATCGCTTCTCTCCCCTCCTGCATCCTTTCAAGCTTAGCACCGGCACTTTACAGGCTATTATCCAGTAAATGACTTTTAGAATCCTGCTTATGAATATTTAGATAAATGCTCAGATTTTTCCCAGCTGTCATGCTTATTGACTTTGAGATGGTTCCAGTTCTCAGGGCCCCACCGGAGCGCACATGCTGAAAAAGTCCCCCATGAACTGATTTCGCCTGTAAAATCCCCCTCATCTTGAGCTGCCTGTTCCGTCGAGCTCCTGGCTTGTGTGGGCCTGCCCTCGGCCTTCCCACCCTCCCTCATAGGGTTCCTGGCTCCTAATTCCATTTAACCACATTTGAGCTACAAAATAGAGCAGCACGGATGTGGGCAGGGATGGGAGGTGAGGGGGGAATCTAATTTACCGCTGCCATGACTACAGCTGTGAAATGAATCTGTGAACCCGTGATGGATCAATCTCATGAAGGCGGGATTTAAATTATTAATAATGGCAAGAAATGCTGCTCTGTGTTCCATCCCAGGATCCTAGGGTGAGGGGACTTTGGGCTTAATTGGGTAGAGGATTAAGATTCTCAATGCAATCTTGCCAAACTCTCTCCTGAGTGTCTCCCAGTTGTGGCTACAAAAGTTCATGCTACAGATGGTTTTGGCTGGTTCAGAATCAGGGCCGGCTTTGACTGCCTGCTGAGACAGAGTCCCACTTGCCACCATCCACGTGATCATCTGGATACAGCCCATCACCCCCAAGGAACCCGTCTGTAATCTGGGAAGCTAATGGCCTGTGTCCCTGAGGGAAATAGGGCCCGTGTTCATGTAGAGCAGGAACAAGAAGACTAATGAAAAGAAAGGGAAAGATTGAAAAAGGTATTTGTTTCAGCACTTTGCTGATGTTTCTCTGAGGGGGGCTGTGGGATGAAGAGGGTAGCAGGGCTGGTAGAGGAGTTTAACTTCCTACCTAAAGTACCACTTCAAATGGCACAGGAAGCAGATGTGTATCAGTAGCATGAGAGGCAATGTCAAGACATGATATTTCACACCCATGTAATGTATTCCCCCCTGCAGCCCCCCCGTGTCATGGCCAGTAGCGTGCAGTTCCCCGCCCCCCACTTACTCTTATAGATCCATTCTGTCTGCGTGCTCTGGTCTTGCCAGGCCAGAAGTTCTCCATCTTGCCGCACGTATGAGGTAGAAGGCGTTATGTTTTCGTATGGAGACTCATGGGGAAGTTCAGAGTTGGAAGGCGGGACAGAGAAGAGGATGGCCCTCCTAGAAGGGCTAGTCGCTGCGCTCCTGTCAGAGGGGAGCACAGGGGCAGGTCAACTTCCACACAGGGACCATGTTAGGCACTGGGGGTGATGGCCTGTTGGGAAGGTGGGGAGGCTACTGTCCATCTCATGCAGACTCTGCCCATCCCAGATGGTGGATGTCACAGGTTAGAAGGGGCCAGCTAGTAGATGATGGTAAATAGGCCCAGGTGCCATTCCAGGCAGCAGACCCCACGTTGCCAATAGCTGCTTTGTTTACTGTAAAAGGCTCTGTGGATGCCTTCAAAGGCCAATGGGCCAGGCTTCCATAACTGACAGTCTAATGTTCCAGAACATTCTCCATCCTTCCTGGCACCTGACTCTGCCCAGCCCAGTGACCTTTCCTGCCTTACCGCTGCCTCAGGTAGAATGGGAAAAATACCAAAGTAGATGCTGTAGCAGCTTAAAAATCAAACACTGAGGTCTGTCCCCTCTAGTCTGTCCACTACAAATACCACCATTATCGAGAAAGGTTTCCACAGGGCCTGATGACAGAACGTTGGCTCTGAGGCAGGCGTCCTGCCATCTCGTACCATAGGATCAGAAGGGACCACCCCAACACACAGACCCACACTGTGTTCTTCGTCAGGAATCTCTGGCTTTTAACTGGGGGCAAAAAAAAAAAATGTCATTCAAAGGGATGAGGGCAGTCTTTGGGGTGCTTCAATCCAGAAGTCATCTCATGTAAACTGGCTGAATGGCAGAGACAAGTGTAAGGGAAAATGCCCAACATATAAATGGGCAGTGAGGATGGTTGGTAGAAAAGACACAGACGTTGGTGTCAAATGACACCAGCTTAAATCTTGGCTCCTGCATTATAGTGGAGTAACTTTGGGTAACGTATTTAATGTCTCTGTGTTTCAGTTTCTGTACTTTTTTGATAATCATATCTTCTTCACAGGTCCCCGACAGGGAGGACAAAGGGAGAGGGGGCAAGTGCATTCCTGGCTGCTGCTGTTCTTACTGGCGAGGTAAGCAGTTCAGTGGCCCTTCAGAGACGGGCCAGTTCCTTGCCTGGGTCAGTGTTCTGCCCGTGCACAGAGGGACAGGGAGCGGGTGAGGGGCTGCAGTCTGAGGCTGAGGGTGAAGAGGATGAGGGAGAGAAGAGGAGGCTGCTTGCTCTCTGTGGGAGGCTCAGTACCTGTGGGAATTACAGGCAGATCTTGTTTCACTTCCAAAGGACCCATGGGAAGGCCTGGGTCTGTGCCAGCCTGTGGCCAGGGCATAGCAGCTGTGTTCTCAGGATGAACCACTGAAAAGGGGTAATGGGTCCAAGCGGGCAAGATGGCAGATCCTAGATCAGGTGACCACAGGGATCAAGAACTAATGGACACAGATAAGCTCTTTAGGCAACTGTCAACTCTTGCCCTGTTCCAGGCCTCAGGGCCAGATCAGGAGACTCTCCTGGGCTCTACCCTTTTAATGGGATAACGCAAGTCCTACCTCACTTACCAGGTGCTCCCTGGGACCCAAAGAGGTAATGCAAGTCCCCATGAAAGGACTTTGAGACGTCGAAGCTGCCAAACACACAGAGGGATCATACTTAAGGTAAGGGTGGGCCTGTCTGGTCATTGCCATCTTCATGTACATTTACTCAGTGTTCTGTCTGCCACACCTGCCCTGGGCTGGGATGTGGCGGGGTCTTCTGGGGCTGGGGGTTGTAGCCTACCTGGGCCAAACGCCAGCTCCCTGTCCCGAATCTGCAATGGAAGGGTTCAGGAGGAGCCTCTCGATCCTAGATCCTGGGGTGATTGGATGGTCCCAGGCCTGCTGCTTCCGCTGTTTTAGAGTGGGGAAGGAGCCTGGTGTGTGCCGGGGGGATTTCAGGGCATGCGTGTAGCAGTGGGAGAGGGAGCCTTCCCGTTTGTAAGGGACCTGTGAAATGCTTGACCTGAGCCTGCTTCCTTTTCCCACTCCCTGCCTTTATAAACAAATATGAGGGTAACACTTCTTGCCTAAAGTGGTTTGTGCAGGCTCAGTCTCCCAGCAACCTGGTGTCAGGAAAATCCAGGGCCTCTCTGATCCCCATGAACTCCTCTGTGACAGGAAAGCTACTCCGCTGAAATGTGGATAAAGGATTGGCTGGATGCCTGTGTTTGGGATAAAGCCGACAGGGAATCATGCTAAGTTTCCATGTGGTGGCTTGCGGGGAGCAGAAGCAGGGGTAAAAATGATCTGTAGCACATACTGAGCCCCTGCTCTCAGGGAGCCCCATGAGTTAATACTCATCGAATCCCAACCACAGCCTCATGAGGCTGAAATTCTTCCTGTCCCCATTTTACAAAGAACCCAGGGCACAGGGAGAGTATGTGGTGGCCCTATGGCAGACAGCTGGCTGAGATTCAAACCCGAGTGGTCTGGGTCCAGAGCCCCTGTTCTCAGTCACAGACTTTCCTGTGCTCACAGCCCCATTGCTTCACATGCTGTGGGTGTCAGTAACTGAGGTGAAGGGGCCTCCAAAGAGCCACTCCCTCTAATGTGTTGCCTTAGTGGGGGCGATGCTGTCTGATCCGCGTTGCTGAGCCCCCAGGAGCGTGAAGTGTGGAGCTCAGGGGCCAGTGGAAAGCAGCAACGGGGGCCGGCTTCACCAGGCTGAGGGGCATCCCTTGAGTTGTAGCCGGTAGCTTCCCTTTGCAGCAGAGCAGGGATCTCATTCCAGCTTCTCACCATAACCAAACTGGCCTTGTGCTTTCTTTGTACCCAGTGCCAACCCACTTCACCAGCGGACATAAATGCCCTGCAGTCATCCTTGGGGGAGGGATTGTAGGGGATGAGACACAAGGATGAGGACTGTGAGACGGAAGTCTGTGGTACCCCTTGCCTTGGTTTCTACAGAGCTGAGCACATAGGGGCATTTATTCCAGAGGTATGTTAGTGATGGTCTTGCATGTGTGAAACCCTATGGCAGTTTAATGAGTGCTCACTGAAGGGTGACTGAGACCTTGGAGACATGCCCAAGTAAGGAAGATGGTGACTCTGTTTCAGGCATTCTTCCATCTGTTCACCGTGAGCGTGACACAAGCCCCTTGCTATCTTTCCCTGGTTGAGACCTTCTCTGCAGACTCAGATGGCTCTTGCCGTTTTGTCTCTGTAGTTCTGGGTACCCAGGACTTGGATCTTGGGACCTGGCCGTCACCCCATGAGTATGAATGGTGGAGGGGTCAGTGGTGGGAGGTCCTTTATGTATGACTGCCAGAGATACCCTCCCCCCGCCTGAGTCCCTCTTTCCTCAGGGGGCCTGAACCCTGTACCTCCACACCACCCGCCCCCCTATTCCCATCTTCGGGACTGCAAACGGTCCTGCTGCATCATCCCTAAGCGTGAATTTCCACCTAATTCATCCCAAAAGAAAAACATTACCTTGTGATAAGATGAGGCAGGGTTTGATATGAAGAAGAAATCTTGAATTCTGTTGGAAAAAAACCAGAAAGACAATATTGAAAAAAAAAAAAAGGCATCTTTTTTCTATTTAAAAATATGTTGTTAAAAATGTGATGTTGGCTTTGGGGTAGAGAGGCCCTGGTTTATAGAATTCTTCTATTTTTACATTAGTGTTGTCTCTCTTAATGGTTTCCTTGAGAAATGACAAGGTTAAATTTTATAAAGTCCATGCAAACTCAAGAGAATTTTCACAAAATCACGGATTTTGGAAATTCAAGTTTGCATGTTCACCTCACAAGCCTTGCTCTGTCGTGAGATGAAGGATTTCTGTACAGAAGAGGTGATGGAGGTTCAGAGGGTCTAAATATTTTAAAAATGAGTTTTAGTTTCAAAGAATCTGTTTGTGTCATTTAATCACCCATTTGCCTTGAATGATACATCAAGAATTTCATGTAAAATTGGGATAGAATAGGCCATCAATTCTAATAATAGAGACCAGCCCAGTGGAAGTAGTAAAGAGATGAGAACTGGAAATTGAAATTTGAAACTTAAATGTTCAACACTTATACTTATCCATAGTTTATCCATGACACAGAATACTATTCAGGAATATTACTTGGCTGTTAAAATGATAGTTATAAATTTAACCAATACGGACAAATATTGAAGTCACAATTCTGTTGCAAAACTAAAATACAAACTTGTACATACAGTATGTTTAAAGCAGTAAAAACACAACAGAACAAAGCTACAAAACAAGGACCACCACCACCACCAAACATAGAAAAAATAAGAGTGGGAAGGACAGAATCAAAATCACTTCAGAGTGAATCAGCTTTATTTATATTTGGATGTTGGTAGATGGAATGATGCTTTTCAGATTTCTGCTTTTCAAATTTTCCATTAAAAAATGAACAAAAGTAGATTTTATTTCTTTTTATGTCATTCTCCTAAAATTAAAATATGCACATAATTTATTAAAAAGCCCAAACAAAGAAGGACAGGAGGAAGGAAAGGAGAAAAGAAAGAGAGGTGATTATAAGAGGGAAAAGGGAAGCCTAGGGAGCCTGTCCTGGCTCCTCTAATGATTTTCCATGACCTTGGAGTAGTCACCTACCCTCTCTCGGACTCCAGGTTCTTCATTTGTGAAGTGGGGATAAATAATGGCTGGGAGAATTTAAGGAGACAAAGATCATGAAATTTGCGATACACGCCCTATGCCCCTGGACCGCTCTCCTGACCGTCTGGGCAAGACATGTACAGAAAATGCTGCTGTTTGTTTGGGAGCAGAGGGGAGGCAGTGTGCGACCGCCCCTGGGGCTCGGCGTCTCCCCCACCAGTTGCCCTCAGGGCACCCTGGTTGTAGAGCTCTGTCACCATCTGTGAAGTTTCCTGGCTGACAAATTGGCTGGCTCTCCCATCCCTCTCTTATCAATATATTGCACACTTTTCTTCTTAAATACACAGAAAACTGCTAGGTGCTCTGTGGGAAAGGGTTATTGGGGCAGCAGCTCTCAATTGGGAAAGGCAAAGGAATTATAATAGCATTTAGGCCAAACAGCATTTGGAACTATGGAAAAGGGAGTAGAAAGGGTAAAGAAAATCAAGTCCAGCAGATTATGCATATCAAAATACTATTGAGCAAAAACATTGTAAATCAAAATTAATATCCTGTGACATCTCTATGGCATTATTTGCCACAGAACAGAATTCATCTTTAGGAAGGTCTTGGGTTCTAAAAAAAAAAAAAACAGAACCAAAAGGGGCCTCGTTATGGGGGGGTGTCGTGTTTTATGACAGCGTGATAGTAACATAGATGGTACCTCCTTCTAGCACCCCCTGCCCATGTGAGATCAGAAGGGCGTTTTTGCACCTTACAACGGTGTGGTGTGGGAGAGCTTTCAAAGCATTTTTAGATATATTTTTTTCATGTAAATATTGCTACCACACTGTGAAGAAAGGTATTTTTATACTTGGGGAAACTGAAACTTAGAGAAAGTAAGTGACATGCCCAAGGTCAAAGGCCCTACCATGTGCTGGATACTCTGACACCACAACATGGACACCCACATTTTACAACAACTATTTGGAACCTCTCAGGGAATCAGTCATATGGCCTATTGCTTATTCAGTGATGACTAAGCTGCTTTTATATTCAAGTTGCTCATCTAATTTTATTGGATTTCCCCACAAACCATGGGGAAAATCATTTCTTTAAAGAAGAGAAAGAAGGGAATAGGTTGTAAGTGTGACCCTACCCTGATTTGTCCCGGGCAGTGGAAGTCTCTGAAATTGACGTGCCTGCACAGATCCCTCCCACACCCCAGTTCATCACATCTTATTTTTTTGTTATGTCCAATCCACAGATTGGGATGGGGCATGTAGTGGTGGGAAGTGTAAACGACCCTTCACAAGTCAATGGTAGGGGACTCATAAAATACAAAACAACAACAATAATAGCTAACGTTGGAAAGCCTTCAGATGCTATGTGCCTGGCGTAGCTCGAGATGCTTTACGTGACTGAATCCCTCTCATCTTCACAGATAACCTATAAAGTATGTCCATTGTTATTCCTAATTGATAGTTGAGAAAACCAGCAGGCAGAGGGGTTAGTGACTTGCCCAAGTTTGTGCCCTAAGAAGTGGGAGACAATTGACCCTCAAACTCAGGCAGTTAAGCTCCTGAGAGAAGAAGGAAACAGTGTTCTTTGTGATAGACTCACATCTACCCCCAAACAGACAGACAAATGGCACTCCTGCTTCTCTGTCGCAGTCTGGTCCTGTGGCAGACATCACTAGTCCCTCATGGCACTCTTCCCTGCTGAGCCCAAATGGGCCCTCAGAATCTTCCTCGACATATACTCCCCCACTAGTCTCTAGCAATTAATCCATCAGCCTGAGTGATAGAAGCCCATTTGTCATTTCTAGGGCCCACTTTCAATTAATTTGTAAAAGGCGTTTCTAAAAATAAGTGCAGGTGCATATGTGTGTGTGTGTGTGTGTGTGTGCACGCGTGTGCGTGTGCACGTGTGTCTGACTTTATGAAATGAATGAAATTAAACTTGATTCTATTTGCATGTACTGAGCATTTGCTAGGGGTCAGGAAGGCACTCTTGTGCCAAGGTCTCAACAAATTTCTATCTTAAAGGTATTGGCAAAATATTCCACATGAAGAAATCTTGATGTAAATTCTTTTGAAAGGTTCTGAATCTGTTGTAGACCCCTTCTTAATTTAGGGCTTAATTTAATGTTTTGTGCAGTGTGGCTACCCTGGGTTTTCACACACCAAGACATTCTTCCATGTGCCTTTAAAGGCATTTTAGCATTCCTCTACAGTTTTTTCAGTGCCTCTCCAAATTTTGCTAGCAGGGCATTTATTTTCAAAGCTTTTGCTTTATACACAGTTCCATTCACTTGACAGCATTGTATTTGTCCTACTGTAGTGGGTAATATATTTACAAAGGCCCAGTGCATACAGGGGACATGTTAAGAATGCTTGATTCATACTGTGCAAAAGAAATGGCCCGAACTGTTTTTCAGAATTAGAATTACACTTGGTATTTGAACAGCAGGGATATTAGGATTCTGAGAGGGAGCTTCATGGCAGGGCACACACAAAAGACAGTTTCCCAGCAATAGAGGCTTTACCTCTCCAATGCCCCAACGAAACTTCCATGAGGGTAGGAGGAACCTAGGATGGTGCATCTGTTTTGAAGAAGAGGGATGTAAATGCGTGTGTGCCAGCTAAGAACACCCAGCTCTTAGGATGTAGTCGGTGTGTAATCAGATTGGGATTTAAAAATTCAAGTTGCCCGAGTGGCTCGCACTTGGTAACAGAATCAGATCCAGAAAAATAATGTAGTCCTATTTCTAGGTCAACATTAGCAATGATGAAGATGACCTGGATGTTTGACTTTCTGAACCTGGTTGGATATGGCCATGCAGTCATGACAGCAAGGGAAGGTACCACACGGGCCTAGGAGAAAGTGGGAATCAGCCACCTCTAGCAACAGCACAAGCAGTCCACTGCCAAATAATAAAACCCAATTTAACGAAAACGTGCCAATCAAACAGTATTGGGTGAGAGAAATCACTCCAAAGTGAAATACTGACAGGCAGGGTAAGACGAGGCCTTCCAGGGGCCTAGTGGGCATTGCGAGAAGCATACTAGTGTCTGTTGACCTAGCAACAGATTGTGGAATAGATTCTAGGAAATAATTAGAGGTCATTGATATAATTGAGCTCTAAGGTTGTTTCGCAAAGTGCTCTTTGAAAAAGTAACAAAATCAGAAGCAGTGAATGATTAATAATAATCAGGAATTGATTAAAAATATAGCTTGCAAATACAATACAGTGTGATGTAGCTATTAAAAGGATTTGTAGAAAATTTAATAACATGAAGAAATTCATATAAGTATGAATACTTACATGTGTTAATGGAAGTGTGTAATATAAGTATTGTATGTCACCTGCTTTTAGAGGTATGTTTATTTATAATTTTATATACATATATAAATTATTATTTGTAAAGCATAATATACCTTAAAAAGCAGGTGACACACATTTTATAAAGCCTGGGGAGGATGTGACCAAAGTGTGGAAGTGATTGTTCCCCTCTGGATGGTGGTGATGTTTGCTTTCTTTGTTTTTCTTACATATAGTTTCTCAAACATCCACCATAAACATGTATTACTTGTGCAATAAGGAAAAGACACACATTATAGGGTATGTTTTGCTTGTTTTGTTTATGAATGGGGCTTTATGTTCACTAAGCCTCTCTGCTCTGTGGGCACGGTGCTTGGGGGCACGGCCACTGAGGCCGGGCAGAGAACTCCATCAGTCATGAGCGTGCCTACCTGTTGGCACCGTGGGCGGGGTTGACAGACTGAGCTCTGGCTCTATCCCAAGTTTGATCTTTTTTCCTGGGCATGGCGGTGAACTAAAGTCGCTCTCTTTTAGGAGGCCCCCCTCCCGATATCCCCTCCCTGATACTCTTCTTCACACACACCCTCTTTTCCTTTCAGATACTCTCCCTTGTCCTGACACTCACCGTCTTCCGGATACCTTTCAAACAGATCCTCTTTTTCTTCCAGATGTTTTTTCTTCTGTAGATGCTTTCTCTCCTTCAGGTACTCCGGAGTCTCATACAGATATGTGTTCTCTTCCAGGAACATTTCCTCCTCCAGGTACTCGTCTTCCTCAGGATAGATTTCCTCTTCCACATACTCATTGTCTTCAGGAGATAGATACTCTTTCTCTGAATGCTCATGGTCCTCTCTCTCTTCTTCCTCCGAAGACAAGGTCTGTGTGGAATACTGGGATGTTGTGGGAAGGGAAAGAGGGGATGTTCCTCCTGATGACTGGTTATTTTCGGCAGACATGTTGGGGCAGCATTAAGCTGATGAAACCCTTCAGCAAGCAGCAGGCAGTCGCTTTACCATCCTGGTAACCAAGAAAGGAATAAAATCCCATTAGTGAGTAATTCCCCACTGCATATTGATTTAAATCCATTTTTGTTCACTCATTTCATTCAGTAGGCTTTGGATGGCCCTTTGAGTGTGCAGATCATGGTAGCCCATGAAAAAGCCTATGAAAAGGCACAAACAAAGGGAACAGAGGTTTTACCCTCAAGGAGCTGGTCGGAGAGACCACACCCAAAGGCTACACCTTTGCAATTACGGCACAATATGAAGTGAAGGAGTGATTCAGTGTCTGGTGGTGGCGTCATCAGAGAAGACTTTTAGTTTCTGTCAAAAACTATTTATTGCCACAATAAACAAGACAGAGGATGTCTTGCAGGAGCTTGAAATCTGGCGAGAAAAGCAGGCACGCAAATGGGTTTCTATACACAAAGTGCCAAGCGCAATGGGAGAGAGGTACCTGTGGGGTGGGACAGTCGGGGGAACTGGGGCCTCGGTCAGTGGTCAGCAAAGGGCCCCGTCATTGGAGGTCTGCCAGGCACATGCTCGAGGCCATCACAGGCACCGCCTCCTCTGCCAGAAGCACCACCCACCGTTCGTTCCCTCAACAAACACTTATTTTTACTTCCCAGCTCTGATACAGCTGGGAGCACCTTGGCTCCCCTGGGAAGTCGTGTGTGCTCCATCCTAAGCTTCTCTGTACCTTCTGTATCTTCATGAAAGTAACTGTGTTGGAATATGACAGGGTTTGCTTGCACATCTGTCTTTCCAACAGAATGTGAATGTTCTGAGGGCCAGAACAACAGATTCTTGTTTAAAATATACTCGAATCCTTCTACTCTTTTCCTTCGCCACTGACTACCCGCAGTGAGCCATGTCATCGCCGGGTGGGATGACTGCAACTCTTTTTAGACTGGCCTTCCTGTGAGCCCGGCTGCCGTCCCCCTATCATTGTCCAGGAAGAGTGGTCGTGGGAACACAGAAATCAGATCATGATCTCCAGTGCTTTCCCCCAAGGGCTTTCCCTTGTACTTGGAGCAAGCTGTAAACACCATTCCATAGCTTCTAGGCCCTGTGAGGTCTGGTGCCTGCCAGGCTCTCTGACTTAATCTCTTGCCATCCCTCCCCTGTTCTCCCACCCCGAGAGTCTCTCCTGTAGCACTTACTGTATTTCTGATTATGTTTCTCTGCTTACTTGTCCAATCTTTCTTTTCCACTAGACTATAAGTGTCTAAGTGACAATGACTTTCTGTGACCTGTTCCCCACTCTGTCTCCAGTGGGTAGCTTGGTGCCTGAGGCTTAATGAATGTCCAATAAATCTATGATCAGTGACTGAGTGAAGGGCAGGAATCGATGGCTCTAGAGCACTGTGTCTCAAAGTTTTAAAAAGGATAATATTGGGCGCCTGGGTGGCGCAGTCGTTGGGCGTCTGCCTTCGGCTCAGGGCGTGATCCCGGCGTTCCGGGTTCGAGTCCCACATCGGGCTCCTTGGCTGGGAGCCTGCTTCTTCCTCTCCCACTCCCCTGCTGTGTTCCCTCTCTCGCTGGCTGTCTCTCTGTCACATAAATAAATAAATAAAATCTTTAAAAAAAAAATTAAAAAGGATAATACTTATTCTGCACAAGGTAACAAGTTGAAGAGGCTGCTCATTGTGGAGGCAAAGTGTCCCGAATCTTCCGATTTGCTCCAAGGACTTAATGGAGCAATATCTTGGCCTTCCTTTTTTTTCAGATCTTAGACCAGGAAGCCCTGTTTTAGGGAACTGGCTGGATGAGATCATAGGATCTCCTGCCAGCACGTGTGCAACCTGATGCCCAACCTGAGAAGTGTGATGCATGAACACATTCATAGTGGGCCAGTGGGCTTATCTGTCCACCTGCAGGGTTGCTAGAACCCTTGGATTATCAGATTCTGAGAGGATTAGCCTGGGGCAGAGGGTGCTGCCCAAACTTCCTTTCAAAGGACTTGCTGCCCAGCTGTGGGGACTGTGGTCTACAGACCGCCTCCAGCCACCAGATCCTTCAGGAACTGCCTTGGCGGCAGAGCCACCTTCTCTGGGCAGCCCGCATCTGCTGACTGAGCAAGGTGTGGGGGGTGGGTAAATGTAAGTTCGTTGGACTCAGGCCAGGTCAGCTTTAACAGGCAAGCTTGCCGAGCCTGTTGCAGAGAACCGTTCCTTTTGCCAGTCCTTCCTAGCCTTTCTCAGGCCTTGGTCCCTAATATACACCTTCTCTTTCCACTGGTTGCACCTCACGGTCTGCATCTTTGAGTCCATCTCCAGACAACCCACCCTGTGACAGGCAGCTTCACAAAGTGTAAACCGACTGCAGAATTGGGGGAAAGCAAAGGGGAAAGTCCTCAGAGGGTAGTTTGGTGTCTTAGAAGGTTGGAGGGTAGGGAGTAAGCAGAGCTGCCTGGGGCGGGGAAAAGGGACCTAACAGAGAATTGACTGGATGGTAAAAGCAAGGGCAGAGCCAGTGGGAGGAGCGCTTTATGAAGCATTTTGTGCTGGGTGCTAACTGGGAAGGCGAGAAGATTAAAAACTCCAGAGCACAGGGTTCTTGCAGTCATTTACCAGAAAGAGCAGAGACCCTTTCCTCTGGCACTCACAGCTCTGTGGTCTGCATGTGTGTTTTTAGTAGGCTCCCACAAATGCAGCACCGTGAGCTGTAAGTCACACCCGTGC